>NC_066581.1:393901048-394201048 GCF_024323335.1 Lathyrus oleraceus
TGCATCATATGCATAAGCAGGTTTTGTTTCCGGTCCCTTGCCCTGTGGTCTAACTCTGTGTCCTTCATTTATTTTGAAGACAAGCTGACTCACCGGTACTACACTAGAGCCAATAATTCAAGACTAATGGATCACTTAAGGTTTTTCTTCTGGTACTTTCAACAAGCAAGGGTTATTCAAGAGTGAAGGTTTCATCCACACTGGTCTAGATGAGGAGGCTGCTGCCGTTTTAGAAGAAGATACAAAGGATTCTGGCAATTTCATCATCCCTGGAGGGGTCTGCAACAATTGGGTCGTTGTGGATATTCCAACAGCTGTCCATAAGTCAACATAATTATCACTTTGTTTAAAAACCCTTCTCCCATGCCAAAAGGAGGAGTGATAACATTGTTGGCAACATAAATACAATGATATTTTCATTCAATAAATTCATGTTAAATGTTTGTTTTTCCCATTTATTTTCCCTTTTGTTTTTGCATGAAATTGGTGATCACATAAAACCTCAAAATAGAATAAAATCAATCTTTTCATCTGCATAATGATTTGCCTTGTTTGAATTCTAAAGCTTTCCATATCCAAAATCATTATGCAGGTTGATTTCTAAACCCATTGAACATAATGACCCAACACCATCTCCCAATTTTGAATTCCCTGTATTTAAGGCAGAGGAAGATGAGGTTGAAGAGATTCCTGATGAGATCACCCAGCTACTTGAGCATGAAGAGAAGATCATTCAGCCGCATCTTGAGAATCTGGAAACAGTCAACTTGGGGTCTGAAGATTGTGTGTGAGAGGTAAAGATTGGGGCACTTCTGGAAGAATCTATTAAGAAGGGGTTGATTAAGTTGCTACGAGAATATGTTGACGTCTTTGCCTGGTCATATGAAGACATGCTTGGTCTAGATACTGATATTGTGCAACATTTCCTACCTCTATAGCCTGAGTGCATGCCTGTAAAGCAGAAGCTCAGAAGAACTCATCCTGATATGGCAGTGAAGATCAAAGAGGAAGTTCAGAAGCAAATCGATGCGGGGTTTCTGGTGACTTCTATATATCCTCAATGGGTGGCCAATATTGTGCCCGTGCCTAAGAAAGATGGAAAAGTCCGGATGTGTGTGGACTATAGAGACTTGAATAAAGCTAGTCCGAAAGATGATTTCCCTCTACCACACATTGATATGTTGGTAGATAATACAGCTAAATTCAATGTCTTCTCATTTATGGATGGATTTTCCGGATATAATCAGATTAAGATGGCACCCGAGGATATGGAGAAGACAACATTCATCACACCTTGGGGAACATTTTGTTATCGAGTGATGCCCTTCGGTTTGAAGAACGCCGGAGCCACGTATCGACGAGCTATGACTACCTTGTTCCATGACATGATGCATAAGGAGATTGAGGTGTACGTTGATGATATGATCGCTAAGTCAAGATCGGAGGCTATACTTCCAGTAGAGGTGGAGATCCCATCAATGAGAGTTTTGATGGAGGCCAAGTTGACTGATGTTGAATGGGTTCAGAGTCGTTATGACCAGCTAAACTTGATTGAAGAGAAGATATTGACTGCCATGTGCCATGGTCAGTTATATCAGCAGAGAATGAAGAAAGCTTTTGATAAGAAGGTCAAGCCTCGTGTGTTCCGAGAAGGTAACCTTGTGCTCAAGAAAGTTTTGTCTTTCGCGCCCGATTCCAGGGGCAAGTGGACTCCGAACTATGAGGGTCCGTATGTTGTTAAGAGAGCCTTTTCAGGCGGTGCTTTGATACTTACAACTATGGATGGGGAGGATTTCACTCGTCCTGTGAATTCAGATGCAGTCAAGAAATACTTCTCCTAAAAAAATAAAAACTGAATAGCTCGCTAAGTTGAAAACCCGAAAGGGCGGCTTAGGCAAAAATGAGCGTCTCGGTGGATTGAAAACCCGAAAGGACGGTCCAGGCAAAAGTTAGAGACATGAAAAATGAATATAGGTATCCCGCTAGATTGAGTACCTCATCCTGGGGCAATCTAGGCAAAAATTAGGGATTTGGCAAGTAACTGCATCCTGACAAGACTTTGTTCTACAACTATCGTCCTATACAGATCCTTGCTCATTATCAGCCAAAGCTTCAAATACATCGGATTCAGAATTGGTGGAGAAATGGTCATTATGTTCAATGTAGCCCTTTTCCAATATATATCACCAATTTCAAAATTGTAAAAATCTATGGAGTCTTGCCATTCGCAGACTACCATTCTATCAAATAAATTTGAGCCTTTTATCCAATTATTGGCACTCTTATCTGTTTCTATTCAACAAATGTTTTGCATGTTTTGATTAAGAAAATATCATTGTTTTAAACGATCAAATTTTTTATAATTTGTTTTTAAACAAAGTGAACATTCACAATGACGAAAGGATACTTAGGAGATCCTCAGTTCTCTCCCAAGGGTGGTACGATCCCCAACAGGGTAAGATTTTTGTCCATATTCCTGGCATGACTGTATCTCCTCCCTCCGGAACCTTTTGTGGTTTATCCTACCAAGTAGATTGCTTGTTGAAAGTCACCTCTCTTCCCTTCAGCAGAGTAGCAATCTTTCTTCCTCAGCAGCTTGGATCTCTTTGGGCAAGAGCAGTATTTGGTGGTTGATCCCGATAAATCCTTTATCTCCTCGGATAGATTCCCCAGTAGAGTTGTTGGTGTGGTGACCTTGTCTTTGATAACTCTCGTCCCCAGCTGGAATGATTGATGATTCATCCCCTGCAGAGTTCTTTGCTTCCTAGTATCTCTGATCCCCAGCAGATTGGATACTCCCCGGTGAACTTGGCTTTCTCTCTTGAGATGTAGTACCGGGTGGTTGATTCCTGGACCTGGTTGTGTTAGATATGTTTGTCTGTCAGCATACATCATACATAAACCATGCATGTTCGTGCATAATTATAACATTCAGATATTCATGTTGCATTCTTTTCCATATATCGTTGTTTGCTGTCTCCTGCTATTTGGTGATATACTTCCCCGAGCAGATGTGTGTGTCTGATCTCTCCATATAGAGTCAGCTCTATAAGCAGAAAGCGTCTATCCTTTCTTCCATATTCCCCACCGGGTTATATCCTCGTGGATGTTGATTGTTTTTGTTCCTTCCTAACACATATACTAGGATGGTTTTCCCCATTGAGTTATATCCTCACCGGGACAAGTCTTGATTTGGTGTGCCTATCTAGTTTGATCCTACATCGGTCTCTTGAGACTCTTTTCCTGTTTCCCCGTGGTAAATGAATAATTGCTCAATAATTAGTAATTATTATCCCCGGCGGAGTCTGTGTTTCTCTACCCTCATACTGGTAGTTGTAAACCCTATTTCTTCCCCTTTTTCAGAGTAACTATTTTTGCTCATATTTAATTAGTGACAGTTATCTTCATCCAATATTCGGTGATGATATCCCCTCATCTGCTTGGATAATTTCCCTGATTACGCAATTTATCCCTAGCGGGTCATCTCTCGTCTACCTTGTTGTTGTTGGTAACGATTGTTCCTCCCCTGAATTGGTCATCATTATATACCTAGTTTCGGTATCCTGGTGCCTTTTCTTTCCGGTCGATTTATCCTTTATTAACCCAGTAACCGGTTGTGGATAATCGTCCATGCGAGTATATTATCTACGTTCTGAAAGTAATAGATAGTATATTTCATGCAGTCTCGGGTCTGAAGCCTTTTGTTCTTCCCCAGTTGAGTAAGATTCGTATCCCCTTTGTGGAGTCGAATATCCATCATGTAATCGAGTTTGCTTTTAGCCCTCTTTTGGATGATGAGTTTTTTGGGAATATTCCCCAATTCACGCCTTGGTTGGTCACCTATTATATGCCCAGTAACCGGTATCCCTGGTGTTCCTTCCTCTCTGCTCCCTATTATGACTTTTTGTCCCCTGTGGAGTCAGAATCCCTGAGTTGAAGTATACCTTTTAGGTTTTCCTCAGACATTTTGAAGTTTTGATATCTCTCACCCTTATGCCGGTCTTGGATATTCATCTTTTCCTGAGCATGTTGTATCTCTCACCCTCATACCTGGCGTTCAGATCACATGTCTCCTTGAGCTTATTACCCAGTAACCGGTAATACCTCGTCCCGCTGCTTCCCCAGGAGTGTCCTTGTGGACATCCCCAGCGAAGTCCCTTAGTGGATTGTTTTCATCCGGATTTTATCTGAAGTATCCGCTGTGGATAGTTTTTTGTTGTATTGGCATATTCCCCAATACATGCATCTTCGAGTCAGCTCGAGTCTTTCCATTGGATCTTTTCCCTTTGGAATTCTGTTCCCCACGCTTTGAGTCGTGACCTGCTCGCGCATTTTTATCCCTTTTCTATCCCCAGGAGAGTCCCCAGGGTCTTGGTCCCATGGAGTGAATTGCTCATATGGATTATCAGTGGCTTCTGATTTCTTTGCTTTTGTGGACACATATCTCCACAGAGTGCTACCATTTTTCATACCTACATTTGCATCATGAGGTCTCTTAGGGACCAAAATTCGTCTCTTTGTTATTATTTAAGCCCATTCTACTCCGTCGAGACGAAGATTTTAACCTTCACTTCTCCGGCTAGAATGACCTTAAATAGGGGCATCTGTAAGACCCTAATTTTGACCCTAAGATCCCTCATGGCATCATAACACTGCATTTGCATTGCCTCAAGGATCTTTAGCATCTTGGTTCCCTTTGCCTTTAGGTGGGACTCCTTGTGATTGGTTTGAGATCACCAAGCATGCTTGAATTATACATCATTGTTTCTCTTACTTTTTTTTTACTAACCAAAAGCACAAAAATGTGTCACTAACATCTTTTGTTTGGAGCTTGAGTATCATCCAACAGGTTCAAATGGGGCCTATTCATCATTCGAAATGCTAATCCTGAAGAAGCAAAAATCTGCCTCTGAGCTGTCATGCTCACTAGGCGAGCAGTAGGGTTCGCTAAGCAAACTGAATTGTCATGCTCGCTAGGCGAGCAGATCCTTCGCTAGGCGAAGCGCGCGTATTTTGGAAAATAACAGAAAATTTTGGGCTTGATTCTGAGCCCACCAAGTCACCAATATCAGGTTATAAATACCAGAGCTTCATTTGAGAAAAACAGACTAGAGATTACAGGAGGCTGGAGACTATTACAAACCCTGGAGAAAAAGAGAAGGGAAACCTACGAACTAATCTGCAGCAACCTCCAGGCAACTCTGAAAGGTTCACTCTGACTCACACACTTTTCCGCCTCCGCCTCACGCAAACCCCAACATTGCTTTGCAAACTCAGCCGTGCCATTCGATTCTAATCAATCTCTCCAGTCAGGTTTGCCATTATCCTCATTACTCTATGCTTTGAATTTGAATACTCTGAATGTATGAGGTAACATCAGGTTTTACCCACGGGTTTATAATTGTGCATGAATATGTAAACAACGCCTTGAATGTTTAATAGTTTCGTTTCTGAGATGGATGTCATAGGGTTTGGAGTCCCTAAAATCGTATTGTTATCAATGGGAAATCCAGAACCCGCAGCCGCTCGCTAGCACCTTCGCTAGGCGAGCACGTAGCAAAGCTTCGCTAAGCTTTTGCTAGGCGATGCAGCAGCGATCGCGACAGTACTTGTCTTTTCATGTTTGTTCTAACCTGTTTTGTGTTTGTTATGGCATTGTTTTCTCCTAATTCCGTCATATTACTCTAACCTGTTTATTGAGTTTTTGTGAGGGCTCACATACTCTTGCAGGGATAGCTTGTTTGGTGTTCCACTTTATTTGTGGGATACCACCTGGAGGTTTATTCCGATTACCTGTACTAACTCACTTTCTTTGATGGTGTTAGCTTGAGAGTTCTCTGGGTTTCTTATCTCTTTAATTGTTGTTACTTCGGATCTTTATCCGTACGGTAGATCTCTCGATCGCTTTACTTTTCCCGCATGTTACCGATTTCTTAGGTTTCGTATAGCCTCTCGTGGCATGTCATTTGAAGTAGCGCGGTTCCTTCATCTAGGACTGCCTTTTTGCATGAGCATCCCTAAACACCCCTAACTCATTGATTTTTCTTCTCCTAAGAACACGTTATCTCCTTCTACTACAGGTGAGTAAGTCTCCAAAGGTCGAGCATCCGGTAGATTGCGTAGTAATGTCATTCACCCCAAAACACAACCCTTACCCCGTAGTTGGTCGAACTAAGTTTTGCTCTGATTTTCATCCCAGATGAGATACGTAGGCATAAGACGTGATGTCTTACCGAGCACACTTCCCCTTAACCCCTAGGTAGCCGAGCTACGAAGACTCTGATTCTCAGATTCAGATGAGATACGTATGCAGTGGATGCGACGTCCGTGCAAGTCATTTTCTTTTGACCCTTCTTTTAGTAAGTAGTACATTCGATAAACATACACGCTTTTCTCATCCTTTCAATCATGTTTGCACAAATAAATTTTCACAAAAACAACAACCTTTGCAACAAATGTGAAAAGGGCTCCCTAGGAGTACCTAGGATGCTTTGGGTGCCTAACACCTTCCCATTGCATAACCAACCCCCTTACCCAGATCTCTGACATTTTTACTAGTTTTTGATTCGATAAAACTTTTAGGTTTTTGTTCGCTTTCTAACCATTCCTTTGGATAAATAGAAGTGCGGTGGCGACTCGACTTTGTATGATTTACCTTGGATTTAGTCAATATCCCTAATGGTAACGAATACCCCACTACAATTATAAAATACTTGTTACAATTACAGATGTAGAAACTAAAATAACAGGGATCATGAAAGATGTTAACACTATACCCTAACAAGCAGGTAATTCATCTCTAAGGTTTGATGATAACAAAGGATGAAACAAATTGGTACCCTAACGAATGTATCTATGTATGCAGGACTCTAACAGAAAATGGATCTGATAGACAACATATGTCATCACACAAGTCTAGAACAGATGACTTAGAATCAATTAAAGCAGTCACTCTGACTGTGAAGACAACGACGCTCACATCATCTGAAATTTGAAGAATTAGATACTCTGAATCTGAAGGATTCCACACTTAGTTACTCTACCGATCCGTACATCTGAAGAAGGTCCAACTGAAGACATCTCAGGAACTTCTGAAGAAAAATCACTTCTAACAACTATTTGGAGAATACATGATGAACAAGAAGATCTGGATTCCGCGCACTCTGAGTCACGCCAACAGATCAACGTTAAAGACTTAAGAACTAAGTTTCCATATATGGTATTAATCTTTATTTGGAGAAAAATAAATACTCTCTAAAATTGCTATGGAAAGGACAAAAAATTAAATGTCAATTAAATCCCATCATTGTCAAGATATCAACATAAATGCTTCAGCCAACGACATCACATCCAAAGCACTATATAAAGGCCATATCATCTTCATACAAGACATAAAGCAATCATACAAGAATACTGAAAACACATTCTATATTTTTAATTCTTATTCAAATATGTTCACACGAGTTGTTGCTCTTGGTATGAGTTTTTATTGTTCTTACGGTGTTAAAATTGCTTACCTAGAAGCACTAAACACTTCCTTGTAATTCTCAAATAGTTGTTGAACATTTCCTCAAGTGACTTGTGAAGTCTGTAGACTTGAGAGGGCTAACAGATCTTTGTTCTCTTAGACGCTTTTATTGTAATCTTTCTAGATTATTAGATTAAGTCCTTGTTGAAGGCGAAATCACCTTGGCTAGGTGGACTGGAGTAGCTTTGATTTTCAAGCGAACCAGGATAAACTTCTGCGTTTATTGCTTTATCTTTCATGAGTGTTTTGTTTGCAAAAGTTTTTATTATCATTAAAAACAATTCAAACCCCCCTTTCTTGTTTTTCTCTACCTTTAATCGGTATCAGAGCTTCGGCTCTGTTATTGATTTTCAAATCAAACACTTAACAGTGTAGAGAAGATCCAGTGTGAGAAAAACATAATGACTAACACCAATGAAAGAGACAGCTACAATGATAAACCTCCAGTGTTTGATGAAGAAAAGTTTGATTATTGAAAGACACACTTATGGGACATAGTTACAATTGTCTATGAATCACCTGTATCTGATGCTTGTATTGCTACTGCCAGAAATAAAATGACTGATGATCAGAAGCGTAATTTCAAAAATCAGCACAAAGCAAGAATAATATTGCTGAATGTCATATCCTATAATGAATATGAAAAGATCACCAATATGGAAACTGCTAAAGAAATAGTTGACTCCTTAAAGATGACCCATGAAGGCAACACTCAAGTCAATGATGAAGTTGTAGAGGTAATGTTTTATAGATTTCAAACTTTAATTGCAAGACTCAAGGTTCTGGACAAGGGCTACACAATTGCAGATCATGTCAAAAAGATTTTCAGAAGCTTGCCAAAGAAGTGGTGACCTATGGTCACTACATTGAAGCTATCAAAAGATCTGAACAACATAAGCCTGGAAGAACTCATCAACTCCCTCAGAAGTCATGAGATAGAACTAGAGGAAGACGAGACCCAAAAGAAAATCAAATCTGTGGCTCTGAAGTCTAGATCAAAAAGATGCAAGCCAGAAAGGAACAAAGCTTTTCAAGCTGAAGAAGAAGACAATGATGACTCTGAAAAGGATGATTCTGATGATGAAAAATAGCTATCTCTTCTAACCAGAAGAGTTAAAAAACTTTGGAGAAAAAGGAATAATAACTTTAGAAGACCAAGACAGAAGGGAGATCGCTCAGAATCAACTTCCAGAAGCAAACCAAACAAAGAGGTAACATGCTATGAATGTAAAGAACCAGGACACTATAGAAACGTATGTCCAAAACTCAAGAAAGATAGTTCCAGAAAAGAAGGATTAAAGAAAAACTCCTTCAAAACTAAGAAGAGACTCATGGCTACTTGGGATGACTCTGAATCTAATGCCTCAGAATCAGACTCTAAAGAGGAATAGGAAAATATGGCATTCATGGCTACCACATCTGGAAGTACATCCGAAAGAGAATATGATCCTGAAGGGGTATTTTCTGATCTATCTCACTCCGACCTTGAATCTTTCTTATCTGAATCTCTAAGCTCTTATCAGAAGCTTCAACAGAAATTCAAGGCTCTAAAGAAAGTCCTTGAATAAACTATTGAAGAATGTGATAAGCTTGAGATAGAAGTTTCTGAATTAAAAGGAAACATTTTTGTTCTGGAAAAAGAAAATGAAACTTCAACTAAAATATGTTTAAAACTTGAAGAAGCTCTATCCAAAGCTCCACAAACTTCTGACACAATCATATACAGATATGAAAAAGCGTTTCAAATTTTTTTGAAAAATGGGTTAGAAAGAAGCAAAATGGCTTCCATGATTTATGGAGTTAGTCAGAATAAGAAAAGAGGGATATGATATGACTCTGATGAAGATGAGCAAATACATTCTACAGATGATAAACCTAAATCTCCCTTTTCCTATCATTACACACATGCACAAACACAAAATTTTACTAATGCCAGAAAACCCAAAGTTTCCAGAAACTCTAGGAGAACTAATCACAAAGGACCCAAAAGATTATAGGTACCAAAAGATAAAATAGGCTATATTGCAGATATCCTATGCAGCAGAGTTAAGACACTAATCATGGTACCTGGACTCTGGATGCTCGCGACACATGACGGGAAGAAAGTATATGTTCCAAAGCCTGGAACTTAAAGATGCTAGCTTCATAGGTTTTGGAGGAAATCAGAAAGGAAGAATCAGAGGCTCCGGAATAATTGATCTGGAGATAACACTCGAAGGTTCTGATGAAAAGACTAAAGAATCTGAGGAAGCTGAAAGGGAAACACCAGAAGAAACCAAAATCTCAACTACACAGAAAATATCAAGAAATGGACTAAACATCTCTGAAGAATTGATTCTAGGAAACAAGGATGAACCTATCAGAACAAGGTCTACATCCAAAGTATCTGAGGAAACCCCTCTGGGATTAGTGTCTCTGATAGAGCCAACATCTTGTGAAGAGGCACTTCAAGACAAAGAATGGATTCTGGCAATGAAAGAAGAACTTGATCAATTTGCAAAGAACAATGTTTGGGATCTTGTACCAAATCCAAAAGGTACCCACATTATTGGAACCAAATGGGTGTATAGAAATAAACTAAATAAAAATGGAGAAGTAGTCATAAACAAAGCATGACTGGTAGCACAAGGTTATAGTCAACAGGAAGGCATTGACTACAACAAAACCTTTGTTCCAGTTGCCAGGTTAGAATTTATTCGTTTACTTGCATCATTCGCTGTAAATTATTCCATCAAACGATATCAGATGGATGTCAAAAGTGCATTTTTGAATGGATATATTTCTGAAGAAGTGTATGTTCATCAACCTCCAAGCTTTTAAAACTCAAAATGTCTAGAACATGTTTTTAAACTAAAAAAATCTTTGTATGGCCTAAAACAAGCTTCTAGAGCTAGATATGAAAGACTAAGCACTTTTCTTTTGGAACATGATTTTATCAGAGGCAAAGTTGACTATACACTCTTTTGTAAAACCATCAGAAATAACCTCATGATCTGTCAGATATATGTTGATGATATAATCTTTGGTTTTGCTAACCCTTATGTTTGTCAAGAATTCTCTGAGTTAATGCAGGCAGAATTTGAAATGAGTTTGATGCAAGCACTAAAATTCTTTCTGGGAGTTCAAAGCAACCAAGCTTCAGAAGCTACATATGTATATCAAAGCAAATACATAAAAGACATTCTAAAGAAATTTGAAATGTCAGAAAGTAAACCAGCAAAGACTCCCATGCATCCTACCTGCATTCTGGAGAAAGAAAAGGTAAGTCAAAAGGTTTGTTAGAAACTCTATCATGGTATGATATGCTCTCTTCTCTATCTGACTGCTACACGGCCATATATTCTCTTCAGCGTTTGTCTATGTGCCAGATTCCAGTCAGATCCAAGGGAATCTCATCTAACGACTGTTAAGAGAGTCCTAAGGTATCTAAAAGGAACACCTAAGCTTGGCCTGATGTATGAGAAAATATCAGAGTATAGGCTTTCTGGATATTGTGATGCAGATTATGCTGGAGACAGATTGGAACGAAAAAGTACATCTGGAAACTGTCAATTTCTGGGAGGAAACCTTATCTCTTGGGCTAGCAAAAGACAATCAACCATAGCACTCTCAAGTACAGAAGCATAATACATTTCAGCTTCATTATGCACTACTCAGATGCTATGGATGAAGAATCAACTAGAAGACCTTCAGATATATGAGAGTAACATTCCTATCTTTTGTGACAATATTGTTGCCATATGTTTAAGTAAGAACCCTATTTTGCACTCTAGAGCAAAGCACATAGAAATTAAACGTCATTCTATCAGAGACTATGTTTAGAAAGGGGTAATAACAATAAAATTCGTAGATACAGACCACCAATGGGTTGATATCTTCATAAAACCCCTAGCTAAAGATAGTTTCTCACTCATTCTGAAACATTTAAACGTGGCAAATTGCACAGAATGAGTCAAAAATATGTCCTTCTTCTCTGAAATGTCAAAATAGGCTCTAACTTAAAACCTTCTGGCATCTGAATCTAACTCTGATGTTTCTACCAGTTAGAAGTAATTTGAATCATAAATCCTCAAGACCTAATCTCTTGGTATTCCTGAAGTCATATATATCAACATGTGGCCTCTCTTGCGTCTGACCTTGGATCTTCTAGACAACTGTCTAGCACAGAACTCAAGAGCCATACTATTGAGATCTCCTCGAGCAATGTGCAGATTTTTGGGATTAGACATCCATCATAAGCTGAAATTAATTTCCCCTCGCATGTCGAATCAATTTATGTGCTATTAAATGCTTGTTGTTTACTATTCTCATTAAAATGATATCGTTTTACATGCTAACATTGTGTATATATACTTGTCACAAATCTTACTCTCACATTTTTCACTCATAATCCAACACAAACCCTTGCTACTGTAAGACCCTAATTTTTACCCTAAGATCCCTCATGGCATCATATCATTTGCTCTATGCATTGCCTCAAGGATCATAGCATGTTTGGCTCTTTTACCCTAGGGGTGGGACTTATGTGAGTGGTTTGAGACCACCAAGCATGCTTGTATTGTATATTATTTCTTTTCTTATTTTTTCTACTAACCAAAAGCATAAAAATATGTCACTAACTCTTTTTGTTTTGAAGCTTAAGTGATCATGTGCTCGTATGCTCCTAGGAGGCTCCTAAGCTCAATGAAGTGGCTAGATGAAGATGAAGCAAGCATGGCAATGGTCCACAAAGCTCCTAATCATCATATATGTCTCCCAAGTATCTCAATTTTACAGTTTGATCAAGATAACCCAAAGGGGCTTGAGGATTGTTTCCCAAGGAAACCCTAATTCAATTGTGCATTGACTGTGCCTTGCTCATGAAGAAACCTCAACCTATGATCAAAGTTAATCAAGGGAAGTTCTTTCATTCATTATTTTATGCATATATGAGCCTATTTGAGTATCCTCAATCGTTCATTCATCAAGGTTTGAAGTTTGGCCTTGAGAAGTTGACCAGTCAAGTCATCTAACTAAATTGAGGATCCCTGAGACCTAACTTTTGATGTGTTTGTCAAATGAAGATGACCCCAAGCACAAAAATGTTCTTAAGAACCATATGAATAACATTCATGTTCATCCAAAATCCATTTTAAACTTTTAAGGTCATCATTCATTTCAAAACATTATAGGTCATTTTGACTAAAACCCTAATTTTGGGTCAACTTCCCAAAGACCTAACTTCCTTATTTATTATGATTTTAAGCTGAGACCAATTGCATTGGAAATCTTAAGATGTCTAATTCAAATGTTATGTTGGACAAAATTTCATAATCCTAAAAGAAACACATGTGATAATACAAAACATTATAGGTCACTTTGGACCAAAACCATTGAATTTGAAAAATGTCCAACTTCAAGTGCCCATAACTTTCTCATTAAAAATCCAAATGATGCAAATTTTAAGTCTAAATTGATCCAATCGAAATGATCTACAACTTTTATGTTGGAGGTTATTCCATTTGTGGCTTTCATCAATGAAACAGAAGGGCTTGAAGTTGTTTGGTTTTGGCAAAAAAATTCAAAGGGAACCTAGACATGTTTTGTACCCCAAACTTCAAAGCCAGTTTTCATAAATTTTCAAACTCCAAATGGATTTTTGCCCAACATAACTTTTGTTCCTTATTCAAATAGCTTTCCAACCATTACTCACATGACCATTTTTGGATTTTCCATGTGTGCGTTTCGAAGAGCTCAATGTTTAGGTTCAATTATGCAATTCACATCATAACTTCATGCACAAGCCAATACAGCTCCAATTACACGTCCAAATCACTTGCATTTGATCTCAATTTGCATTTCTATTCATTTTTGGGCCTCACATGCGCCTGTACAAGCCCATGCATGGAGGATCCAAAATTCATGCACACGAGCAAATCACCACTTTGCATCAAGCTCAGCTATAAATAGAAGCTCTTCCTCATTCAAAATACAACCTGAAAGAGATCTGAAACTCTGCTGGATTGAAACCTCACCCTCACTCAAAGGAATTTCAGTTTTCATTTCTCAATTTCAAGCTTGAATTTCAACATCCTTAGTTGATCTTCAAGTCTTAATTCCTTAGCCTTGCATCATCATCGCATATCCAGATCAAAATTGAGTCAAGAACTTGAGAAAATCGTGATGTTCAAAGTTGTATTTCAGAGGTATATCACCAAACTTGTTTGATCTGGATCTTGAAATACAATGTGAATTGCTTGAGTTTGAACTGTTTTCTAAAGTCCTCGAGCAAGAGGCAGGCCAGTGGTGGTCTTAATTTCATGAATCGTGACATTTCAGATCAAACACCATGATCTTCAACCTCTGGTTTCTCTCTAAATAGAAACATTAAGGAAGATCTAAGGTTACAGGGGTGGCGTACATCACCCCAGCTTCATTTTGATACCATTGTTTTTCATTTTCATTAACTTTTGAAAACCTGCACGTGGTGGCTGGAACCAGTTGGCTGGCCGGAGAAGATGGTGGTTTCCACCACCATCCCCACGTGGGATCACCATAGCCCTTGGATCTCTCTCAATTGTTCTAATCGTGGCCTTGCATTTGTTTGAGTTATTTTAATACAACATGTAACGCGCTTGACCAAGGCATATGGTATGATTGCGCCTTTGAGCCGTGTGATGATGCCACGTCAACTAATGAGACGGATCCAATGGGCGCTGATTTTTGCTATTTACTTATTTTCTGTTTAGTTCCATTTAATTCCTTTTATTTTCAAAAATTCATAAATATTTTATTTGGAATCACAAAAATATGAGACCAATGGCAAAAAAATTCTTGAAGAATCTAGTTTCATATTTTGATTTTTAATTATTTTTGTGACTTTTTAATATTTTTTGTAAATTATTTGGTTTTTAATAGTTTTTAATTCATTTTAAATACTTTTTGATATCTGAAAAATCCAAAAATATTTTCCTAACATATATGGATCATGATAAGTCAATAAAAAATAGTCTCATCAATTTCTTAATTGATTTGTGTAAGACCCTAATTTTGATCCTAAGATCCCTCATGGCATCATATCATTGCATTTGCATTTGCCTCAAGGATCATAGCATCTTGGCTCCTTAACCTTTAGGTGGGAACTTTTGTGAGTTGGTTTGAGATCACCAAGCATGCTTAAAATGTATATTATTGCTTCTCTTCTTTTGTTTATTAACCAAAAGCACAAAAATATGTCACTAACATCTTTTGTTTGCAGCTTGAGCAGTCACAAGATCCAAAGCTTCTAGGAGATTCTATGCTCATTGATATGGCTAGGTAAAGATGAAAGCAAGCATGACAATGGTTCCCCAAAGCTCTCATTCCTCAAATATGCCTCCCAAGTATCTCAATTCATCATTATGATCAAAGCAAACCAAGGGGTTTGAGGCTTGTTTCCCAAGGAAACCCTAATTCATCTGTGCACCAACCGTGCCTTGCTCATGAAGCAACCTCAACCCATGATCAAATAAAATCAAGGGAAGTTCTTCCATTCATCATTTTATGCATATTTGAGCTTATTTGAGTGTCCTCAATCATCAATTCATCAAGGTATGAGGTGTGGACTTGAGAAGTTGATCAATCAATTTATCTGACTATTTTGAAGTACACTGAGACCTAACTTTTGATGTGTTTGTCAAATGGAGATGACCCCAAGAGAAAGAATGTTCTTAATAACCATATGAACAACTTTAATGTTCATCAAAAATTGATTTGAAGCTCGGAAGGTCATCATCCATTTCAAAACATTATAGTTCATTTTGACTGAAATCCTAATTTTAGGTCAACTTCCCAAGAACATAACTCATTCATTTTTCATGATTTTGAGGTGTGATCAAATTCATTGGAAATTTTAAGGTGTCTACTTAATTTGTTATGTTGGACAAATTTTCATAATCCTAAAATAAATACATGTGATAATGCAAAACATTATAGGTCACTTTGGACCAAAGGCATTGAAATGTGAAAAAGTACAACTTCAAGTGCCCATAACTTCCTTATAAAAAATCTAAATTATGCAAAATTTAAGTCCAAATTGATTTTCTTGAAAATATATACAACTTTTATGTATAAGGTTTTGTCATTTGGAGCTTACATCATTGAAACAGAAGGGCTTGAAGTTTGGCCATTTTTGAAATCTTCACATGTACATGTTTTGCACCTTACACTTCATGATCAATTTTCACCAATTTCCCACTTCCAAATGAAGTTTTGGTCAACATAACAATTTATACTCATGCCAAAATCTTTCCAACCATTACCCATAAGGCTATGTTTCACTTTTGGAAATACCATTTTCGAAGGGATGAACAATTTGGTACATTTTTGGAAACCAATTGAAATTGCATTGCATGAGCTTAGCACATTACTTCTGCATGTCCATTTTGATTCTATTTGGTATCAACTTGCAATTCCAAGTGGAATTGGGCCCTCCATGCGCCTGTACAGGCCCATGCACGGAGGCTCTTTCCATCCATGCACATGCATTGCTCATGTATTCAGCCATCATTTGCTATAAATAAGTGCTCAATGCTTCACATTTACACAACCTAAGGGCACCTGTTATGCTGCACGAATCACTTCATAACCACACTCAAAGGAAATTTCTCTTTCTTTCAAAATTTTCAGATATAAATTTCAATTTCCTTGATTGATTTCTAGATCTATAGTTCCTAAGCCTTGCTCACCTTGATCCTAAGACTGCACTGTAAGCAAAAGCATCAAGGATTTGTGATCTCAAGATCCTCATTTCAGAGGTTTACATCCAAACTTGTTTTCTTCGAATCTCTTTGTATATAGCTTCTTTCTTGCATTTGCTGGGTTGTCTGAAGTCCTCTCAATAAAGGCAATTGTTTTGTGCTTTGAATTTTTGAATTCCATCAAGTTTCAGTTGAACACCCAAAATTTCAACCTCTGATTTCTTTCTCCATGGAAGTCTAGAGTGAAATTGGTTGGTACAGGAGTGATGTACATCACCCCAGCTTTCATTTGATACCTGGATCGGGGCATTTGGTGAAGTTTTGATCTTTGTAACTTTTGGCCGACGCCGGAAGTCTTGCCGGAGAAGACTGTGGTGTACACCACCGTCTGGTTGCCAGATTGAATCATGGCCACACGATTTCGTTTCCAGATTAGATCTGAGCCCTTACATGTTATGACTTAATTAAAGGCAGCGTGTGACTCGGTTGACTGAAGTGCATGGTGGATGCGCGCATGTGGTCCACATGATTTTCCAGCTCATTTAATGAGCTCAATCCAACGCCTCCTGTTTTTCCACATTTTTTAATTTCTGATTTCATTTTCTTTTTAATTCTTTAATTCCATTTCATTTCAAAAAATCATATCTCCTTCATTATTGGTCCAAAAAATGTGAGACCAATGCATTTTTCTTCTTTTAATTTCTAGCTTCTAAAAATGATTTTTAATATTTTTTATTTTATCATTTGATGTTTTTTAGGAATTTTCTCTTTTCTGGTTATTTTTAATTCATTTTAAATAGTTTTTGATATTCAAAAAATACAAAAATATTTTCCCAACCTCTTTGAATGATGATGGATCTATGAAAAATATTCTCATCAATTTATTAATTGATTTGAGATTTATTTGAGATTTTAATTCAATTAGGTTATTTTTATGCATTTTTAATTGATTAAAAATAGTTTCTGACTTCTAAAAATGCGGAAATTTTTTGTCAAACTTTGTTTGCCTTGTTGAACTTAGAATAATTCACTTGGACTTTTCAAAGTTGATTTGAAGTGAATTTGAAGTTTGACCTTTAATTGATTATTTTCATTCAAGTATTATTTTAATTCTGAAAAATACCAAAAATATTTTATTTGTTTCTTGACTCCTAATCTTCATTTTGCTTCTGTTTACTATTGTTTGACCTTGATCTCATCTATCTTTGGTCAATGCTTATTGGTTACTTCATTTCATTTCCATTAATGCACTTTATTATTCATCTTCTTCTTCTTCTTCTTCTTCTTTTTCTTTTTTTTTATCAATGAGTTAAAGATTGGTGGTTAGCCTTGATGTATGGGAGGTTTAACCTTCCTTGATTCAAATCTAATTCATCTTGATCATAGATCAAGTGAATGGCTTTGCATTAAGGATAGGTTGCTTCCTAATCAAGCAAAAATCCTAAATCAATACAAGATCATTCCTCATCTTCTTTTGGCATGGCAAGTTGTAGGAGGTTGATTCACTAATCAAGATCTCTAACTTGTGTTGTTGCCTACATTATTATTGACCGGCCTCAGATAGGTGTGACTACTACATTAGTCCACTTACGATTGCTTAACATAGCGCTAAATTTCCTTATGGCACATTAACACTAATACTAACCATTAACCACTAACCATTAACATTTAATTCTTGCACTTTACATTTATGAAATTTACTATTCTTGTACATATTATTCATTTGCTTTTCCCCTTTGCTCATTTGAGCACATGTTTATGTTAATGCAATTTGTCTTTTGCTCACTTAAGCACACAATTGTGTATATATTATTATGTTTGTGTTTTTGTTTTGATTGTTGTGGACCAAATGAAAAAATGGATAAAAAGGACTTAGATTCTAGGACATTCCCTATGCAAAATGGAGTAAAAATGCCTTAATGTTGAAGATGGATTAGAAGGACCAAATCTCTAAACTCACTCTTGTCCACTCTTTATTTGCTTCATGGAACTTTTTGATGTGTGTGCTTTTGTGCTAGGGATTCCTATTTGAGCCAAAGTGAATAACCATTATCATGTGCATCTAAAGTGAGAGATACAAGAGCCATTGGGAGACTCCTAAGAGCTTTGCTTGATTGATTGATTTCTTGAGTATACACTCATTTGCTTGCTTATTTCAAAGGATGGGAGCTACTTGGATCATCAATATGATCTCAAGAAAGGAACTCCATTTTTGGTCTTATTTCTTTCCCTTCATCTCTTGTATGTTTAGGACTTAGCCATTCTTCTTCTTTCCTCCACTCTAACCCAAGCCAAAACCTTTTTGTGCAAACATTAACACTTGTTTTCAAACATTAGAAACCTAAGCATTATGCTTTTGATTTTCAAACTTTCTTTTCATAACACTTATTTTGAATTGAATCTTTAAGTCAACTTTGACCATATTTTGTCAATACCTTTCATTGGTAAATTTAACTCATTCAAATGTTTTTGTGGTTTCAATGACCACTTTCTTATCAAAACTTTTCATAACCTTTAGCTATTAGGTTTGAGTTATCCTTGAGGTAGATATAATACTCACCTATATCCTTAGTGATGGACAATAAGTCTTCAATGCTTATTATAGGGTTAACCCCTCACTAGCATGTTGAAGCTATCCTCACATGGTGGATTTGTGGTTTTAGGTTGAGTTTTCTCCCTTGGATAACAAAATACCTTAAGGCTTTTGGACTAATCAATTCACCAACTTGTTTTGAGATTTTTACCCCGAACTACGAGGTTTTGATCCTAATCTTTTTAAAATGGTACGTAGGCAATGGGTTTATCCATTCAAACACAAAATTGTAAATAATTTGTACATTCTTCTCTCATCTCCCCAATCATGTTTGCACAAACAAATTTTCACAAAATATCAACCTTACAACAATTGTGAAAAGGGCTCCCTAGGAGTACCTAGGATGTTTTGGGTGCTTAAAACCTTCCCATTGCATAACCAACCCCCTTACCCTGATCTCTGACATTTTTATTAGTTTTTTATTCGATAAAACTTCTCGGTTTTTGTTCGCTTTCTAACCTTTCCTTCGGATAAATAGAAGTGCGGTGGCGACTCGAATTGTATGATTTACTTTTGATTTAGTCAATAAATCTAAAGGTAACGAATACCCCGCTACAGAAAAGTGGCGACTCTGCTGGGGACATTTGCCTAGTGGTTTTTGCCTACTTTTCATATTTGTTGTATTGTATTGTATATTATTTTTGTGACATATCTTTTGTGCTATTTGGGATTACTGTATTGTATGTAATGATTGAATTGCTTGATATATTAATTCCTTGTATGCTTGGTGATCTTTGTGAGATGAGTTCTATACTCGAACTAGGGTGCACTTAGGATAGGAGAATGGCATAGTCTTGTCAACTTGTGTGGAGTTATTCCTTAGCAAGTTGACTTGCAAGCCCATTCACTTGGTGGAGGTCATGTTGGGATCAATAATGTCACACGAGTAGTCGTGGTTAGGCATTACTCTTTCCAATATAGAACTTAGAAGCCAAGGACCTTAGTTTACCAAGCCCATCTTGGCCTATTCTTAGGACGTAGTGCGAAGGTCGTTCAAGTGTAAGACTTGATACGATTGTTACGCGATACTACACTCATAAGAGTCTCTCTTGAGAATATTTTTGGAATACGAGTAGTCGTTTATCCGATAATATCCGAAAGATGGGATGATGACTATGGGAACCTCTTGTAGAACATGTTTGGCAGGTTTAAACCCTAGTCATGAGTAGCCAAGTTAAAAGAGACAAGCCAAATGGAGATCCTAGGAGCTTGAATATAATATTTGTTTGATTGCTTATTGTTTTCTAAGTACAAATAAAATGAGCATCTTGAATCATCTCTATGATCTCAAGAAAAGGAACTCGAAGGGTTTTATCTCTTCTCTTATATTTGTATGCTTTAGGACTAGCCATTCTCTTCTTCTCTCCACTCTAACCCAAGCCAAACTCTTTAAGTGCAAACTTTGACTTTGTTTCAAATTAGAAACCTAGGCCTTATGCCTTTGACTTTTCAAAATCTTTTTATCAATACTTATTATGAATGAATCTTAATTCAACTTTGACTTCATTTTGTAAATACATCTAACTTGTAAATACAACTCACCTCATGTTGATTTTGCGGTTCCAATGGCCACCTTTGTTAAAACGTTTCATAAACATTAGCCATAGGTTTGAGTTATCAGAGTGGCTGATGTAAACCTCACCTTATCCTTAGTGATTGGACTATAAGTCTTCCATACTTATTAAAGGGTTAACCCCTCACTAGTATGTTGAATCCCTCCTCACATGGTGGATTGTTGGTTTAGGTTGAGTTTTCTCCCTTTGATAACAAAATACCTTAAGGCTTTTGGCAAATCAATTCACCAATATTTTGAGATTTTTACCCCGAACTACGAGGTTTTGATCCTACCTTTGTGATGGTACGTAGGCAATGGGTTCATCCATTCAAACAACAAATTTGTAAATATAATATATTTCTCTTCTCATCCCCCTAGTCTTTTGCACATATTTTCACAAATACCAACCTACAACACATATTTGCAAACAGAGGCTCCCTTAGAGTACTAAGGATGTTTTGGGTGCGTAAAACCTTCCCATTTCATAACCAACCCCCTTACCTAGATCTCTGTCATTTTTATTAGTTTTTGATTTGATAAAACTTCTTACTTGGCTTTTGTTCGCTTTTTAGCCTTTCCTTTGGACAAATAAAAGTGTGGTGGCGAGTCGAGTTGTATGTTTACTTTTGGTTTAGTCAATAAGCCATAAGGTAATGAATACCCTGCTACAAAAAAGTGGCGACTCTACTGGGGAGGCTACATTATTTCCTAGTGGGTTTAGCCTACTTTTTTCTTTTGTGTGTTATATGTTTATATTAATTTGTGACATATTTTTGTGCAAATTTGGGATGACTGTATTGTTTGTAATGTATGAATTGTTTGATTGTGTGCTTGGTGGTCTCTTGTGAGATGAGTTCTATACCCGAACTCGAGTGCACTTATGATAGGAGAATGGCATAGTCTTGTTGACTTGTGTGGAGTTATTCCTTAGCAAGTTGACTTGCAAGCCCATTCACTTGGTGGAGGTCTTGTTGGAATCAATAATGTCACACGAGTAGTCATGGTTAGGCATTACTCTTTCCAATATAAACCTTAGAAGCCAAGGACCTTAGATACCTAGCCCATCTTGGCCTATTTTAGGACGTAGTGCGAAGGTCGTTCAAGTGTAAGATTTGATACGATTGTTACGCGATACTACACTCATAAGAGTCTCTCTTGAGAATATTTTTGGAATACGAGTAGTCATTTTATCCGATAATATCCTAAAGATGAGATGATGACTATGGGGACCTTTTTAGAACATGATTGTCAGGTTTAACCATAGTACACTCCCTTTGGGTGGTTCTTAACCGAGACTCCATGCTCGTGACTTACAACAAACCTTTGATTCGCGGTTGATCCGTTCTTGTATATCCTCAATATTAATGGAACTTGGGTGTCGATAAGGTGTAACCCATAATCCACCAAAATGGATGATTGATATTGAGGATGACTTGAGCCATCCCGTGACCTTTGTGTGGTGTGACTTGCTTGATCCTTGAGTGTGATTGTTGCATCCATGTATTCATGTATTCATTTGCATCCATATCATCAACAATGACAATTTCAAGGAACTTAAGAGGTCTATTTGCAAATTTTCAGACATGGATAAGCAAAGAAGGAATACGAAGAAGTACAGTTTCAGACAACCCGACTTGAAAGAGTTAAGGAGTTTGGCATCTTATGTATTAGAGCCTTTGGAGTTCAAAGCTCGTCATGGGAAGCTCTTGTCTATTCTTTCTACTCAGGTGGATGAAGGTCTGATGAGTGTGTTGGTGCAGTTCTACGATCCTTTGTATCGGTGCTTCACTTTTTCGGATTTCCAGCTTTTGCGTACACTTGAGGAGTATGCCTATCATGTGAGTATACCTATCTTGCATCAATTGTCGTTCAGTGGCTTGGAAAGGATTCCTTCTTCCCAAGAGATTGCTAATATGCTTCACATAGATGTATCTGAGATTGTTGCTCATATAACTACCAAAGGTGGAATTCAAGGTCTCCCGTCTGATTTCCTCATTGCCCAAGATACTTTGTTTGGGAAGGCCATGAGTGAGGACGCCTTTGAAGCCATATTTGTACTTCTCATCTATGGGCTAGTGTTATTCCCCAACATCGACAATTTTGTATATGTGAACGCTATTAGGATTTTCTCTACTCTTAATCTCGTTCCAACTCTGTTGGGTGACACTTATTTCTCTTTGCATATGAGGAATGCAAATGGTGGTGGTTCCGTTGTGAGTTGTCTGCCTCTGTTGTATAAGTGGTTTATTTCGCACTTGCCGCAGACGCTCGCCTTCAAGGAGAACAAGGGATGTCTACGGTGGTCCACAAGACTTATGTCTCTCACTAATGATGATATCTTTTGGTATAATCGTGTGTATGATGGCGTCCAGATTATTGATTCTTGTGGTGAATTCTCCAATGTACCTCTTCTTGGTACATGTGGTCGAATTAACTACAACCCGGTTTTTGCTCACCGTCAACTTGGGTTCCCCTTAAAGGATAAACCTAATAACATTTTGTTAGAAGGTGTGTTCTTTCAAGAGGGTAAAGATCCCCAGAACTTGAAGGGCAGAATGGTCCGCGCCTGGCGCAAAGTCCATAGGAAGGGAAGGAAGGAGCTTGGTCTGAAGAATTGCATTGCTTTGGAACCCTACACCGCTTGGGTGAGGAAGAGAGATCTTGAGTACCACATTCCCTATGATTATCCGAGACCTACCCCTATGGTTATGGTTGGGCCTTCAACCCTTCCTAACCAAGGAGTAGAGGAGTTGAGAGATGAAGACCGGTCGCGTGCATGGGTTCGTGAGCGAGAAGAACTTCTTCAGCAGCTCAGAGATAAAGATGCAGTGATAGAGTTTCTAGAGCATCAGGTTATTGATGAGCCTGATGATGTGGTTACTTCTCTTCTTCCTCGGTCATCCAGGTTTTGGAAGAGGAAGTATGATCGACTCGCCAAGGAGAAGGCCGACATGGAAGCAGCTTATGAGAGAGAGGTGAAGAGGCTTCGTGCAGCTTATCTTCCGATCTCGAGAGCTTTAGAAGATTGTTTCTAGGGCTCCTTAGGATGTTTATTCTCCTTTTCTCTTGTATTGTATTTGGTTACCAAAACTGTACTACTTCATTGGTGTAAAAACTTTCCAAATATTATTGCTATGTGCATTCCATATATATCTTAAAAGATTAATATTTTCAAACATTTGCAAATAGATCTCTATAAAGTTCCTCTAATTAAAAAACAAACCATATGCACAAACATTGCATGCATCATATGCATAAGCAGGTTTTGTTCTGAGCCCTTGATCAGTGGTCTAACTCTTTGCTCTTCATTTATTTTGAAGACAAGCTGACGCACCGGTATAACACAAGAGCTAATCATCCAAGGATCATGGAGCACTTAGAGCAAGAGAACCGGGAACTAAAAGAAGAGGTTGCTAGGCTGACTGCCATGATGGAGTCAGTGCTGGCCGCTCAGAGCCAAGCTTCACCAACTCCTGCAACTCCTCCCCAGAGGATGGTTATTTCTGAGGTTACTACCTCGACTGTGCCTGCTGCAACAACCCATTTCTCTCCTTCTATGACAGCCGATTTCCCTTTGGGAATGCCCGCCAATTTTGTACCCGAGGGTTTTGCTCCTACTCTCGCTTCTCTGCTGGTATCTAGCCCGGTCCTTTCTGTGCCACCTCCCATTGTGCACACCTTGCCACGAGTTGAAGACACCATCTATCATTCTAAGCCATTTGAAGGCCCGGACGTTTATGAAAAGATGGACGAGATGAAAGACCAATTCCTTGAGCTGCGCAAGGAACTGAAGACTCTAAGGGGTAAGGACCTCTTTGGTAAAAGTGTTGCTGAGTTGTGCCTTGTGCCCAACGTGAAGATCCCTATTAAATTCAAAGTGCCTAACTTTGAGAAATATAAGGGAAACACGTGTCCACTCACCCATCTTGTGATGTACGCTCGCAAGATGTCAACACATACAGATAACGATCAACTTCTTATCCACTACTTCTAGGATAACTTATCTGGTGCCGCACTCCGGTGGTACATGGGTTTGGAGAGTGCGAACATTTGTTCTTTCAACGATCTTGGCGAAGCTTTCGTCAAGAAATACAAATATAATATGGACCAACTGTGGGCGATGTCGCAGAAGGATAAGGAGACCTTCAAAGAATACGCTCAGAGATAGCGCAAATTGGCAGCTCAGATAGTGCCACCCCTAGAAGAGAAGAAGATGACAAAGATCTTCCTGAAGACTTTGAGCTCTTTCTACTATGAAAGGATGATCGCCAGTGCTCCCTCGGACTTCACCGAAATGGTGAATATGGGAATGAGACTGGAGGAAGGGGTCCGTGAAGGACGGCTATCCAAAGAAGACAGCTCTTCAGCAAAGAGATATGGAGGCTTTGCTAAGAAAAAGGAGGGAGAGGCACATGTTGTGTCCTCTCACACCAAAAGAAGACCCTCTGTACAGAGGAAGAACGTGCGCCCTGCCGTTAACCAACACCAGGTGGCTCATATAGCACCTACTTTTCGAGAAGTCCATCAACAATAACAATAACATCATCCACAACAACAGGCCTACCAGCCTTGAAACAACAATAATACCAGTACCAGCAATTACGAGAGGAAAAGGGTCACTTTTGATCCGATTCCAATGACATACGCTGAACTCTATCCTTCTCTGATAGACAGAAAACTAATTACTCCACGAGACCCTCCTGTTGTACCAACCAACCCTCAGTGGTGGTATAAGCCTGAACTACACTGTGTATATCACTCCGGTGCTCCCGGAAATGACGTGGAAAATTGTTACCCGTTGAAGACCAAGGTGCAAGACCTTGTGAGAAGTGGAATATTGTTTTTCGAGGACGTAGGTCCTAATGTGAAGAAGAACCCATTGCCCGGGCATGGGAAAGCTGCTGTGAATATGGTCCAGGGATGCCTTGGCAAATATAAAGTCCTGTATATCAATGACATAAGGCAATATTTGGTCGAGATGCATAAGTTGTTGTGTGAACACAACCACTATAAGCATGACCATGATAGGTTCCAGGTGTGCACTATCAGTGAGAGAGGATGCCGACAAGTTAGAAAGGACATCCAAGAGATGCTGGATCAGGGAATGATTGAAATACTTCAGAATCGCAATGAGGATGAAGTTGATGTAATTTCCCCTGTATTTAAAATTCCTGAGCGTGTTGTCGTCAAATATGATGGCAGCAAGGAGAAGGTTTCTCCAGCTCTTGTGATCAAGCCGGCGGGTCTTGTCCCGTATTCATCAGACAAGGTTGTTCCCTATAAATACAATGTTGTGATGCTAGAAGATGGAAAGGAGGTGCCTTTTCCCTAAACCTCTGTTGTGAGCATCTCAGACGTCAGTGGTGTGACCCGTAGCGGACGTGTTTTCTCGACGCAGCCAAAACCCCATGAAGACGTATTGAAGAAGGCTGTTGTTAATCATGTCGGTCCTGTGGGGACTTCTTCTTCAAATAATCCTGTTGTGAAGGGTGTTGACCCTGTTGTTGTGAAGAATAATAATACTTCTATCCTGGTTGGTCAGTCTGGAATTATAAGAGAGGATGGTGATGAGATGCTGAGGCTCATCTAAAAGAGTGAATACAATGTTGTTGATCAGCTTCTACAAACTCCATCAAAGATATTTGTCTTATCTTTGTTGATGAATTCTGAGCCACACCGCGAAGCTTTGCAAAGGGTGTTGGACGTGGCATACGTGGATCACGATGTTACCATTGAATAGTTTGATAGCATTGTTGCAAACATAACCGCTTGTAACAATTTGAGCTTCTGTGATGCTGATCTTCCCGAGGAAGAAAAGGACCACAATTTGGCTCTACACATTTCTATGAATTATAAGGATGATGCCTTGTCCAATGTGTTGGTGGATACAGGACCATCGCTTAATGTGTTGCCAAAATCCACTCTGGCTAAACTTTCTTACCAGGGGCCTCCCATGAGGCAGAGTAGAGTGGTTGTTAAGGCGTTTGATGGATCGCGGAAAACCGTGATCAGCGAAGTAGAACTCCCGATCAAGATTGAACCTAGTGATTTCCAGATCACTTTTCAGGTCATGGATATCCATCTGTCTTACAGCTGTTTGCTTGGCAGACCATGGATTCACGAGGCAGCCACCGTGATATCCACCCTACATCAAAAATTGAAGTTTGTAAAGAACAAGAAGTTGGTGGTGATAGGGGTAGAGAAGGCTCTCTTGGTCAGTCATTTGTCTTCCTTTTCCTACATTGACGCTGAGGATGAGGTTGGGACTCCGTTCTAAGCCTTGTCTATTGCTGAGCCTTCAAGGAAAGGACTTTCTTCATTTGTCTCCTTCAACGATGCGAAGTTGGCCATTGAGCATGGTGCAACTACTGGTTTGGGGAAAATGATCAACATGGAAGATAACAAATCCCGAGATGGCATAGGGTACTCTTCCGGTGTTTCCAATGAGCGTGGGATGTTCCAGAGTAGAGGTTTTATCCACACTATTGAAGATCAAGAGGCTGCTGCTATAGTGGAAGTTGATAAAGAGGAGGACCTGGGAAACTTCGTCATACCCGGAGGAATCTACAATAATTAGGTCGCTGTTAATGTTCCAACAGTTATCCATAAGTCCACGTTATATGTTCATTTTGTTTGAAAACTATTCTCCCATGCCAAAAGGAGAAGTGATGACATTGTTGGCATTTTGATTAATACAATGATATTCATTCAATAATCACATGTTAAATGTTTGTTTTCCAAATTATTTTTCTTTTTTGCTTTTTGCATGAAATTGGTGATCACCATAAAACCCTAAAAAGAGAATAAAATAAATTTTTTTCATCTGCATAATGATTTGCCTTATTTGAATTCTGAAATCTCTTTTATACTCAAAATCATTATGCAGGTTGATCAAACCCATTGAACATAATGATCCAACACCATCTCCTAACTTTGAGTTCCCTGTATTTGAGGCCAAAGAAGATGATGTTGAAGAGATTCCTGATGAGATTACCCGTCTGCTTGAGCACGAGGAGAAGATCATTCAGCCACATCTTGAGAATCTGGAAACAGTCAACTTGGGGTCTGAAGAATGCATTCGTGAAGTGAAGATTGGGGCACTCCTTGAAGAGTCTGTTAAGAAGGGGTTGATTCAGTTTCTACAAGAATATGTCGACGTCTTTGCCTGGTCATATGAAGACATGCCTGGTCTAGATACTGATATTGTGCAACATTTCTTGCCGTTGAAGCCTGAGTGTGTACTTGTGAAGTAGAAGCTCAGAAGAACTCATCCCGATATGGCAGTGAAGATTAAAGAAGAAGTTCATAAGCAAATTGATGCGGGGTTTTTGTTGACTTCTACATATCCTCAATGGATGGTCAATATTGTGTCTGTACCTAAGAAAGATGGAAAAGTCCGAATGTGTGTGGACTACCGTGACTTGAATAAAGCTAGTCCGAAAGATGATTTTCCTCTACCACACATTGATATGTTGGTAGATAATACAGCTAAATTCAATGTCTTCTCATTTATGGACGGATTTTCCGGTTATAACCAGATTAAAATGGCACCCAAGGATATGGAGAAGATAACATTCATCACACCTTGGGGAACATTCTGTTATCGAGTGATGCTCTTCGGTTTGAAGAACGCCGGAGCCACGTATCAACGAGCTATGACTACCTTGTTTCATGATATGATGCACAACGAGATTGAGGTATACGTTGATGATATGATTGTGAAGTCAAAAACGGAAGTTGAACATGTAGAGAACTTGTTGAAGCTTTTTCAGCGTTTGAGGAAATACAAACTCCGCTTGAATCCAAACAAGTGTACATTTGTAGTCCGTTCCGGCAAGTTATTGGGCTTTATTGTCAGTGAAAGAGGTATTGAAGTTGATCCTGCCAAGGTCAAAGCAATACAAGAGATGCCTGCGCCCAAAACTTAGAAGCAAGTCCGAGGTTTTCTTGGTCGCTTGAATTATATTTCCAGATTTATATCCCACATGACTACCACATGCGCGCCTATATTCAAGCTCCTCCGGAAAGATCAGCGTCATGATTGGACCGAGGATTTCCAGAAAGCTTTTGACAGTATCAAAGAGTATCTGTCCGAGCCTCCGATTCTGCCCCCGCCTGTTGAAGGGAGACCATTGATTATGTACTTAACTGCGCTTGATGATTCCATGGGTTGTGTCCTTGGTCAGCAAGATGAATCAGGGAAGAAAAATATGCAATATACTACTTGAGTAAGAAGTTCACTGATTGTGAGTCTCGGTACTCAACGCTTGAGAAAACATGTTGTGCTTTGGCTTGGGCCGTTAAACATTTACGCCAGTATATGTTGAATCATACGACTTGGTTGATATCCAAAATGGATCCAATCAAGTATATCTTTGAGAACCCTGCTTTAACTTGGAGGATTTCCCGTTGCCAGATGTTGTTATCTGAGTATGACATTAAGTATCGAGCTTAGAAGGCTATTAAAGGTAGTATCTTGGCTGACCATTTGGCACATCAACCAATTGAAAATTATCAGTCTGTGCAGTACGACTTCCCTGATGAGGAATTTCTGTATTTGAAGATGAAAGATTGCGATGAGCCTACACTCGATGAAGGGCCAGAGCTTGGTTCCCGATGGGGTATGGTGTTCGATGGTGTTGTTAATCAGTATGGAAATGGTATTGGGGCAGTGATTATTACTCCCCAGGGCACACATTTTCCTTTTACAGCAAGGCTAACTTTCAAATGCACGAATAATATGGCAGAGTATGAGGCCTGTATTATGGGTTCGGAGGAGTGTATTGATCTTAGGATCAAGCATCTTGATGTTTATGGTGATTCGGCCCTTGTTGTTAATCAGATTAAGGGTGAATGGGAGACGAATCAGCCTGGCCTCATCCCATACAGAGATTATGCGAGGAGGATTTCAACTTTCTTTACTGAGGTTGACTTCCACCATATTCCTCGAGATGAGAATCAGATGGCAGATGCTCTTGCTACGCTTGCTTCAATGATTGTGGTGAATTATTGGAACGAAGTTCCCAATATTACTGTGATGCGCTTAGAAAGACCAGCTCATGTATTTGCAGTTGAAGAAGTGAAAGATGATAAGCCATGGTATTATGATATCAAGTGCTTTCTCCAAAGTCAGACTTACCCGCCTGGGGCATCTGTTAAAGATAAGAAGACTTTGAGAAGATTATCTGGCAGTTTCTACCTAATGGTGATGTGCTTTACAAGAGGAATTTTGACATGGTTTTGCTCAGATGCGTGGATAGACACGAAGCAGACCTGTTGATGACTGAAGTCGATGAGGGTTCATTTAGTACTCATTCCAATGGACATGCCATGGAAAAGAAGATGTTGAGAGCAGGCTACTATTGGCTGACAATGGAGTCTGACTGCTGCAAATACGTGAAGAAATGCCCCAAGTGCCAGATTTATACAAATAAGATTCATATTCCCCTGACACTTCTGAATGTTATTTCCTCACCATGGCCTTTCTCCATGTGGGGAATTGACATGATTGGCATGATTGAACCAAAGGCGTCAAACGGTCACCATTTTATTCTCGTAGCTATTGATTACTTTACCAAGTGGGTTGAAGCGGCATCGTATGCGAATGTGACCAGGCAGGTGGTTGTGAAGTTTATCAAGAATCAACTCATATGCCAATATGGTGTGCCAGACAAGATCATTACTGATAATGGATCTAACTTGAACAACAAGATGATGAAAGAACTGTGTAACGAGTTCAAGATTGCATATCATAATTCTTCTCCCTACAAACCCGAGATGAATGGGGTTGTTGAAGCTGCTAACAAGAACATCAAGAAGATTATTCAGAAGATGGTTGTTACGTACAAAGATTGGCATGAGATGCTGCCATTTGCTTTGCATGGTTATCATACATCTGTCCGCACTTCAATAGGGGCAACCCCTTTCTCTCTTGTATATGGCATGGAGGTCGTGCTCCTCGTAGAGGTTGAGATCCCATCAATGAGAGTCTTGATGGAAGCCAAGTTGACTGAGGCTGAATGGGTCCAGAGTCGTTATGACAAGTTGAATTTGATTGAAGAGAAGAGATTAACTGCCATGTGCCATGGTCAGTTATATCAGCAAAGGATGAAGAAAGCCTTTGATAAGAAGGTCAAGCCTCGTGTGTTCCGAGAAGGTGACCTCGTGCTCAAGAAAGTCTTGTCTTACGCACCCGATTCCAGGGGCAAGTGGACTCCAAACTATGAAGGTCCATATGTTGTTAAGAGAGCATTTTCAGGCGGTGCTTTGATGCTTACAACTATGGATGGGGAGGATTTCACTCGTCCTGTGAATTCAGATGCAGTCAAGAAATACTTCGCCTAAAAATAAAAACAGAATAGCTTGCTGAGTTGAAAACCCGAAAGGGCGACTTAGGCAAAAATGAGCATCTCGGTGGATTAAAAACCCGAAAGGGCGGTCCAGGAAAAAGTTAGAGACATGAAAAAAAATGAATATATATATCCCGCTAGATTGAGTACCTCACCCTGAGGAAATCTAGGCAAAACTTAGGGATTTGGCAAGTAACTGTATCCTGACAAGACTTTGTTCTACAATTGTCGTTTGTCCAAGATTCTCGCTCAGTCATCGTCAACTGAAGCTTCGAATACAGTGGATTCGGAGTTGGTGGAGAAATGGTCATTATGTTCAATGTAGCCTTTTTTCCAATATATATCACCAATTTCAAATTTGTAAAGATCTATGGAGTCTCGCCATTTGCGGAATACCATTCTATCAAATAAATTTGAGCCTTCATCCAATTCTTTGCACTCTTATTTGTTTCTGTTCAACAAATGTTTGCATGTTTTAGTTGATAAATATCATTGTTTTAAACGAATAAAGTTTTTATAAAACTCTTTTTAAACAAAGTGAACATTCACAGTGACTAAGAGGATAGTTGTAATGTCTTCAGTGCTCTCCCAAGGATAGTACGATCTCCGAAGGGTAAAACATTTATTCATATTTTCGGCATATTTATATCCTCTTCATCAGCTTTCAAGTTGTCTCCTCAGCAAGCGCGGAGAAGAGTGTTACATCCTCAACTCCACAGAGAGTCTGGAGTTTTGGCCTCGATCTTTTAGAGATATGTATACCTCTATATCAGGCACTAGCATTTGTGTTTTATCAAATATACGGTTGTCATCCCTTGTGTGGACTGACCTAAAATCCCTTATAGATTGATAAAAGTTGATATGCTACCTATTCACGAGGGAGTTGGTTTTTCCCCAGTATGAGTAGAAGTCCTCAACGGAGTAAGCATGTGTTCCCTGTAAATCCATCTTTCAGGTATCTCCTCAGCAGTAGTTGCCTAAAGCTGTTGGTGAAGGGTTTTTTCCCTTTTCATCCCCAGCATGGCACGTGTTGATGAAGGATTCGTTTTCGTTTCCCTCAGCCAGGGAAGTCTCCTTTGAGTTTGTTTACAGCTCATCCCTAGTAGATTTGCTTATAGACTATCCCTAGTATGGTCGCCTACGGTTCATTCCCTGCAGGGTTGCCCAATCCGGGCTTGATAATTGGTATTCCCTCTGAGTCGAAGATATCTTCCAGTATTGAGGGATTTTGAGGAAGATGTGTTGTTTCCTTCCCCACCGGAGCAAATTGTTCCTTCTCCCGTTAGTAGAGATGTCTCTTCAGCAGCTAGAAGAGAATGCTTGATTGATAGGTACCTGGTTGGTGGTTGTTCCCCACAGAGTCTCACATCATCCCCTGATAAGATCCCCAGTAGAGTTCTTCTATAACAGATCTTATTGATATCTCTACATGTTCCCTAGCTGAGACTTTGCCTGTCCCTAGCGGTGATTGATGTCTTCTGGTATTTGATGCATCCCCACCAGAATTGATTTCTCATGTGGGCCCTGGCTTTCCTCTTTTTGAGATGTTATATCGGATGTCCGTTCGTGGCTCTTAAGCCTGTTTGTGTTAGATATGTATGTTTGTCAGCATTAATCATACATAAACCACGCATATACATGCATAATCATAGCATTCAGATATTCATATTGCATACTTTGCCATTTATCTTTGCTTGTTATCTCCTGCTATTGTTGAAATGTTCTTCCCCAAGCAGATGTTTGTGTCTGATCTCTCCATATAGAGTCAACCTCATAGGCAGAAAATGTTTATCTCCCCTTCTTTATTCCCCACTGAGTTATGTCCTCGTGGATGATTTGTTTGTTTCAGTTTTCACCCCAGTTATATATCGGGTTGGAATTACTCCCCTGAGTTATATCCTCATCGGGTTGAGTCTTGTTTAATTGTGTCTTTCTAGTTTGTTCCTAGACTGGCTCCCTTCTTGTTATTACCCTGCGGTCCCCTGTGGTTCAGTTGTTCAATTGCTCAGTAACCAGTAATTGTCCATATTTTCCCCAGTGGATTTTGTGGCCTTCTACCCAGTAACCGATAGTTATAAGTCCTATTTATGTGGTTTTCTACCCTGTAACCGGTAGATGTAATCCCCTCTTTGTTGGTTATCTTTATCCAATATTCTGATATTCCTTCGTTTTTGAGTATACCACCCAATAATTGGTGATATATCTCTTGGATAATTGTTCGTATCAAGCAATTTATCCCCCCGCCGAGACATCTTTCCTTTACCCTCGTTTGGTAATGATCGTTTCTCCTTCTGATCAGTCATCATTTTATACCCAGTAACCGGTATCCCGATGTCCTTTCTTTTCAGTCGATTTATCTTTTATTAACCCAGTAACCGGTTGTGGATAATCTTCCGTGCGAGTATGTTATCTACATTCTGACGGTAATAGATAATATATCTCATGCGCTCTTCAGTCGAAGTCTTTTTCTTCCCCAGTTGAGTAAGATTCGCATTTCCTTATGGAATCGAATGTCCATCCTATAAGTCGAGTTTGCTTTTTTAGCCCTCCTTTCGGATGATGAGTGTCTTGGATATGTTCCCAATTCACGCCTGGTTGGTCACCTATTATATGCCCAGTAACCGGTATCCCTGGTGTTCCTTCCTTCTGCTCCCTATTATGACTTTTTGTCCACTATGGAGTCAGATTTTCCTGAGTTGAGATGTGCCGTTTAGGTCCTCCTCAGATGTTTCGGATGATTGATATCTCTCACCCTTATACCGGTCTTAGATATTCTATCTCCCTGAGCATGTTGTTATCTCACCCAGTAACTGGTGTTTCGATAACATGGCTCCCTTTGAGTTTATTACCTAGTAACCGATAATATCTCGTTGCTTCTTCCTTAGCTGAGTCCTTGATGGATGTTCCCGTCTGAGTCCGGATTTTTATCTAAAGTATCCTTTGTGGATAGTTTTGTTGTATTGGCATATTCTCCAATACATGCATCTTTGCGTCAGCTCGAGTCTTTCCATTGTTTATTTTCGTGGAATCCTTTCGTGTCTCCCAACAAGTTTTCAAGTCGTGACCTGCTCACGTATTTTTACCTTATTTTCCCCCAGAATCTCTGTCTCCCTAGTGAGCGTGTTACTTGTAACAACCCTTTTTTTTTAGTATTTAATTATTATACTATTATTATTATATTTTAATTTAATTATGTGGAGTGTTAATTAATTAATTGGGGTATTAATTCATTATCTAATGGATATAGAAATAATTAAATAATTGAATTAATTAATTAACTTGGTGTGCATAGTGAGTGGTTAATTATTTGAATTTAAATAGAGGTATTTAAATATTAGGTATTTTGGGCCTGGTGATTAAATTAGATGATTTAAGCCCAACTAGAATACTATTATAAATAGTAAGAGGTGAGGGAAGTGGGAATTAGAATTCACTTGAGCACTGAAGGCAATAGAAAAAGAGGAGAGGAAAAGTAAAGAGGAGTCAGGGTTTCCATCAAATTGACAAGGTAAGGGGGGAAATCCTTATTATTATGGGTTAGTATGATTGGGTCAATGGGTAGGAACATGTTTTAGGTTGAAATCCTTAATTGGCATGGTTTGGAATTATTAGGTCTTGATAAATACTCTTGAATTGTGATGATTAAATTATGCTAAAACTGTGAATGAATATATATTTGGATGAGTCATAATTTTCTGAACGTGTAGCTTTTTACGGAATCGAAATCGGAGGTCCGGAAGTCCTCCAACGATGAAAAATGCGGGGAAATTTGCATTCTGTTCGTTGTTAGCGCAGGAACAGCATTCTGTTTTGCGTTAACCGGTTAACCCAGGGCGTTAACCGGTTAACATTGTTACGATATTGAAAAATTACATTCTGTCTTGCGTTAACCGGTTAACCCAGGACGTTAACAGGTTAACACTGTTAAAATTTGCCAAGAAGCGCATTCTGTTTTGCGTTAACCGATTAACCCAGGGCGTTAACCGGTTAACACTGTTTGAAATGTGAAAAAAATGATATTTAAATATTGTGTGCATTTTGGAATGGAGTTATGTGTACATATTTGATGATTGGTCTATATTGGTGAATAATATATTGTATGAATGTGTATGTATGCCATTATTGAATTGTGAAAGGTTTATGATTATGAATATGTATATGTACCAATTGTGAGTTATGGTGATATGTGGAAGGTTAAGACGGTACAAAGGGTCTTAATTGAATATGTGTTGGTATGTGTGCATTCATTCATAGCATGGTTGACTTCATTGTGGAAGTGGTGAAACTGTGGGTTCACATGAGCAGACGTTGATTCTTAATTGGAATCAGGCGTAGTATTAAGCGGTGATCCTTCATTGGAAACAGACGTAGCAGACGTTAATCCTTAATTGGGATTAGGCGTAGTATTAAGCGGTGATCCTTCATTGGAAACAGACGTAGGGCTTTGGTCTTGTCCGGATCGGAAGCATGGCTTGGATTCTAGATATTGAATCGGAAAGCGGTGAAACTTTGAGTTCACATTGCAGTACCACATGCATGGAGTCACATTGTCTTGCATTGAGTTGTTTATAATTATGTGATAATTGATGTGGGTGTGATGTATGTTTGAAATATGTGGAATGATTGTCTGTTAATATCATTGATATAATAATACAAAGTGTGATAAATTCTTGAATTGTTGTTTTAATTCATTGTGCCTTATTATGCTATTTCATAATAATTTGAATTCTTACCCTTTCTGTTTGAATGTTACCTTTACATGGGTATCATGCAGATACTACAGAGTAGTATTGCTGGAGTAGGTGGACGGTAGCTCGCTCAAGATTAGCTGGAGAGTTTCCGTATTTAGTTTGAAATTAGGTAATGAGTCAATGCTCTGGTCATGTAACACTGGGTAGATTAGTGGTATTGAACTCATATCTTACCTTGATATGCTTTATGTCATTAATTGTTTTATTTTATTTGAAGTGATTATTGAGAGATGATCATGGTATGGGACATGGATCATATTATGAAATACATGAGTATTCTTTACTTTCCGCTGCGAACGCATATTGCTTGAATATTCATGATGAGTGAAATGTGTTATCTTGAATGACCAGGTGTATTGTTGCTTTTTGAAAAGTTTTAAGTTTCGAAAACGTCGATGTGACGCCCTTTTCTTTATATGCGTGCTTATTTACTCTGATTATATGCTAAATAATTTGGGGTAGAAAAAGGGGTGTTACATTACTCCTACGGATTTGTCAGTTTCTCCTGATTTCTTTTCCTTCGTGGTAATTATTCACCATGAAGATCTTATTTTTATAGGGACCAAAATTCGTCTCTTTGTTATTATTTAAGCCCATTTTATCTCGTCGAGACGAAGATTTTAACCTTCATATCTCCGGCTATAATGACCTTAAATAGGGGCATTTGTAAGACCCTAATTTTGACCCTAAAATCCCTCATGGCATCATATCATTTGCTCTATGCATTGCCTCAAGGATCATAGCATGTTTGGCTCCTTTACCCTAGGGGTGGGACTTGTGTGAGTGGTTTGAGACCACCAAGTATGCTTGTATTGTATATTATTGCTTTTCTTATTTTTGTTTACTAACCAAAAGCATAAAAATATGTCACTAACTCTTTTTTTTTTTGAAGCTCAAGTGATCATGTGCTCCTATGCTCCTAGGAGGCTCCTAAGCTCAATGAAGTAGCTAGATGAAGATGAAGCAAGCATGACAATGGTCCACAAAGCTCCTAATCATCATATATGTCTCCCAAGTATCTCAATTTGCCAATTTGATCAAGATAACCCAAAGGGGCTTGAGGATTGTTTCCCAAGGAAACCCTAATTCAATTGTGCATTGACTATGCCTTGCTCATGAAGCAACCTCAACCTATGATCAAAATTAATCAAGGGAAGTTCTTTCATTCATTATTTGATGCATATATTAGCCTATGTGAGTATCCTCAATCGTTCATTCATCAAGGTTTGAAGTTTGGCCTTGAGAAGTTGACCAGTCAAGTCATCTGACTAAATTGAGCATCCATGAGACCTAACTTTTGATGTGTTTGTCAAATGAAGATGACCCCAAGCGAAAACATGTTCTTAAGAACCATATGAACAACTTTCATGTTCATCAAAAATCCATTTGAAACTTGGAAGGTCATCATTCATTTCAAAACATTATAGGTCATTTTGACTAAAACCCTAATTTTGGGTCAACTTCCCAAAGACCTAACTTCCTTATTTTTTATGATTTTGAGGTGATACCAATTTATTTGAAAAACTTACAATGTCTAACTCAAATGTTATATTGGACAAAATTTCATAATCCTAAAAGAAACACATGTGATAATACAAAACATTATAGGTCACTTTGGACCAAAACCATTGAATTTGAAAAATGTCCAACTTCAAGTGCCCATAACTTTCTCATTAAAAATCCAAATGATGCAAAATTTAAGTCTACATTGATCACCTATATACAACTTTTATGTTGGAGGTTTTTCCATTTGAGGCTTTCATCATTGAAACAGAAGGGCTTGAAGTTGTTTGGTTTTGGCAAAAAAATTCAAAGGGAACCTAGACATGTTTTGTGCCCCAAACTTCAAAGCCAGTTTTCATAAATTTCCAAACTCCAAATGGATTTTTTCCCAACATAACTTTTGTTCCTTATTCAAAGAGCTTTCCAACCATTACTCACATGACCATTTTTGGATTTTCCATGTGTGAGTTTCGAAGAGCTCAATGTTTAGGTTCAATTATGCAATTCACAACATAACTTCATGCACAAGCCAATGCAGATCCAATTACACGTCCAAATCACTTGCATTTGATCTCAGCTTGCATTTCCATTCACTTTTGGGCCTCACATGCTCCTGTACCGGCCCATGCATGGAGGATCCAAAATTCATGCACACGAGCAAATCACCACTTTGCATCAAGCTCAACTATAAATAAAAGCTCTTCCTCATTCAAAATACAACCTGAAGGAGATCTGAAACTCTGCTGGATTGAAACCTCACCCTCACTCAAAGGAATTTCAGTTTTTCTTTCTCAATTTCAAGCTTGAATTTCAACATCCTTAGTTGATCTTCAAGTCTTAATTCCTTAGCCTTGCATCATCATCACATCTCCAGATCAAAATTGAATCAAGAACTTGAGCAAACCGTGTTATTCAAAGCTGCATTTCAGAGGTATATCACCAAACTTGTTTGATCTGGATCTTAAAATACAACGTGAATTGTTTGAGTTTGAACTGTTTTCTGAAGTCCTCGAGCAAGAGGCAGACCAGTGGTGGTCTTAATTTTATGAATCATGACATTTCAGATCAAACACCATGATCTTCAACCTCTGGTTTCTCTCTATATAGAAACATTGAGGAAGATCCAAGGTTATAGGGGTGATGTACATCACCCCAGCTTCATTTTGATACCATTATTTTTCATTTTCATTAACTTTTGAAAACCTGCGTGTGGTGGCCGGAACCAGTTGGCTGGCCGGAGAAGATGGTGGTTTCCACCACCATCCCCACGTGGGATCACCAGAGCACTTGGATCTCTCTCAATTGTTCTAATCGTGGCCTTGCATTTGTTTGACTTATTTTAATACAACATGTAACGCGCTTGACCAAGGCATATGGTATGACTGCGCCTCTGAGCCGTGTGATGATGCCACGTCAATTAATGAGACGGATCCAATGGGCGCTGATTTTTGCTATTTTCTTATTTTCTGTTTAATTCCATTTAATTCCTTTTATTTTCAAAAATTCATAAATATTTTATTTGGAGTCACAAAAATATGAGACCAATGGCAAAAAAATTCTTGAAAAATCTAGTTTCATATTTTGATTTTTAATTATTTTTGTGACTTTTTAATATTTTTTGTAAATTATTTGGTTTTTAATAGTTTTTAATTCATTTTAAATACTTTTTTATATATGAAAAATCCAAAAATATTTTCCTAACACATATGGATCATGATAAGTCAATGAAAAATAGTCTCATCAATTTCTTAATTGATTTGAGATTTATTTGAGATGTTAATTCATATTGTGTTATTTTTATTGTTTTTAATTGATTTTAAATAGTTTCTGATTTCTAAAATTGTTGAGAAAATTTGTCAAACCTTGTTTGACCATGTTAGACCTGTGAGAATTTAATTGGACTTGTTTAAGTTGATTTGAATTGAATTTGAGGTTTGACCATATTTTGTCCATTTTAATTTTTGCATTTATTTTAATTCCAAAAATACCAAAAAAAAATATGTTTGACTTGTTGACTTCTAATCTTCATTTCTCTTCTGTTTTACATTGGTTGGTGATGATTTGATTCATATTTGATCATTGTGTTTTGACATTTGAATTCTCCTTTTATTCATTTCATCTTCATCTCACTTCTTATTTTTATTTTGGCCAATGAGTTAATGTCTTATGGTTGGTCTTGACATATGAGAAGTTTAACCTTCTTTGATCCAAATCAAACTCAACTTGATCCATGATCAAGTGAGTTGCTTTGTGTCCAAGATAGGTTGCTTCTTGGTCAAGCAAAAAACCTAAAGTTCATACAAGGCCTTTCCTATTTTCTTTTGGCATGGCAAGTTGTAGGAGCTTGGCTTACTAGTCATGATCTCTAACTTGTGTTTATTTGCCTATATTGTTATTGGCCGGACTCAGATAGGTGTGACTACTACATTAGTCCACTTACGATTGCTTAACATAACGCTAAATTGTCTTATGACACACTAACATAACCACTAATTACTAACTTTAATTCAAGCATTTAATTTTTTGCAATTTACTTTAATGCAATTTACTTTCTTCCTCATTTATTCATATTGTTTTTCCTTTTGCTCTCTTGAGCACATATTTTATGTTTATGTCATTTTCCTTTTGCTCATTTGAGCTTATTATTGTATATAAATATATTGTTGCTTTGTATTTGTCTTGTCTTTGTTTGTGTGACCCAATGCAAAAAGGAGAAAGGACTTAGAATTAGGACCATACTTATGCTTAAAAGAGTTCAAGAGCAACTAGGCCCCATGCCTTTAGAATGCTAAACTTGTTGAAGAGCAACTAGGCCTCATGCCTTTAGAATGCTAAATCTTAAAGTTGACTTCAAAGGACCCCTAATCTAAACGCATTCTTTGTCCATTCCTCTTATTGTGTGATGAACTTTTTGATGTTTGCTCTTGTGTGATAGGGATTCCATCTTGAGATAGTAAGAAGGACCATTGTCATGAGTAGCCAAGTTAAGAGAGATAAGCCAAATGGAGATCCTAGGAGCTTGAATATAATATTTGTTTGATTGCTTGTTGTTTGCTAAGTCCAAAGGAAAGGAGCATCTTGAATCATCTCTATGATCTCAAGAAAAGAAACTCCAAGGGTTTTATCTCTTCTCTTATCTTTGTATGCTTTAGGACTAGCCCTTCTCTTCTTCTCTCCACTCTAACCTAAGCCAAACTCTTTAAGTGCAAACTTTAACTTTGTTTCAAATTAGAAACCTAGGTCTTATGCCTTTGACTTTTCAAAATCTTTTCATCAATACTTATTATGAATGAATCTTAATTCAACTTTGACTTCATTTTGTAAAGACATCTAACTTGTAAATACAACTCACCTCAAGTTGATTTTGTGGTTCCAATGGCCACCTTTGTTAAAACTTTTCATAAACATTAGCCATAGGTTTGAGTTATCATAGTGGTTGATGTAAACCTCACCTTATCCTTAGTGATTGGACTATAAGTCTTCCATACTTATTATAGGGTTAACCCCTCACTAGTATGTTGAAGCCCTCCTCACATGGTGGATTGTTGGTTTAGGTTGAGTTTCCTCCCTTTGATAACAAAAGACCTTAAGGCTTTTGGCAAATCAATTCACCAATATTTTTGAGATTTTTACCCCAAACTACAAGGTTTTGATCCTACCTTTGTGATGGTACGTAGGCAATGGGTTCATCCATTCAAACAACAAATTTGTAAATATAATCTATTTCTCTTCTCATCCCCCCAATCTTTTGCACATATTTTCACAAATACCAACCTATAACACATATTTGCAAAAAGAGGTTCCCTTAGAGTAATAAGGATGTTTTGGGTGCGTAAAACCTTCCCATTTCATAATCAACCCCCTTATCTAGATCTCTGACATTTTTATTAGTTTTTTATTTGATAAAACTTCTTACTTGGCTTTTGTTCGCTTTTTAGCCTTTCCTTTGGACAAATAAAAGTGCGGTGGCGATTCGAATTGTATGTTTACTTTTGGTTTAGTTAATAAGCCATAAGGTAACGAATACCTCGCTACAGCTACCAACCCTCTCTCTAAGTTCTTCAGTGTTCTTCACTTGTTCTTCATCTTCTTCATGGATTCACAATAACAACAAGTATATAATTTCTCTCAACAAATAGAATCAATTGAACAACATACAAATACTTCCCAGCAAACCACCACTGTAACGGCTACAGTATCAACTCCAGTCTACAAGGAACCACATATTTTGGATCGTCCAGCCCATATTCATCCTGCAACTCCGTTTGACAAACTGGAAGTTCTGTGTGAATCTATGGTGGATTTCGAGAACATGAAGCAAAATGGTATTGATCTCATGGAGGATTTAAGAAAACAAGGTTGGGAAAACTACTTTCAGAGACTCTATGGTTCAATCTACACATTTTTGGTCAAGGAGTTCTGGAGATTTACAGATTGCGATGACCATTGCATCGTCTCACACATTCTGGGGGTGAAAATGGTTATTACGAAGAAATCAATTGCAAAACTTCTGTACATGGAGAAGACTGGGGGAAGAAGAATCTACAAAATCAACCCTATGGAAAAATACATGTCCCATGAGATTATTCCCACCATCTTCAAGCAGAGCGTAGAAGGAAAATCCTCCAAGAACAAGGAACTTCACAAGAATCTGAGAGTCTGGCTGAAGATTATCCTGGGTACTATTTATCACCTCCCATCATCGAATTCTTCAAATTACATCAAAACTAACCAAAAATGCATCCTTTACTGCCTCTACAAAGGACTCAAGCTGAGTCTGCTAGCCCTACTGTTCAAGTATCTGAGGGACTCCATCAGGGACACCAGAAACCACATGAAGCCCAGAAACTACATTCCTCTAGGAAGGCTAATCTTCAACGTTCTGATAGAAATTGGATTGGTGGATCATATGATATCCCACAATATGATAGAAGATGTGACGGTAGACACCGGCAAGCCTCTGAACTCAAGAAATCTGAAGAGCATGGGCATCATTGAGAGAGTTTTGGTTAAGCCATCTCTGGACACCTCTTGGGAAGCTCTAAAGGATCATAGGAAGATACCCAATGGTCTTTATCTGTTCTCTAAGATAGATCCCCCAAAGGTTATCGCCCACTATCTGCAGGACTTGGCAAATCAAGGGGTAGACATCTCTGACTTCTCGGTGGATTGGCTACCTGAACATCCACCTAATTTCATGAAAAGGATGCGAGAGACATCTGAAAGAAAGTCAAAGAAGAAAAATCAGAAGCTGGGGGAACCATTTGTATCCAGACCACTTGTGCCACTGGTCTCCTCCTCTCCAAGTAAGTCTCAACCCTTTGAATCTCCAACTTTACATTTAAGGTAATTATCTTCTTCCTTACCTTAACCATCCCCAATATACACACACTCTGAACCCACAACTTCCACCATAAATCATTCTGAAACTCATACCTCTAACCCATCCTCAGATCCCCTTCAACATTTTAATCTCACCACCATAACACTACCCATATATGATGCCCTACTATTCAATGAACCCATATCACCATCCTCTTCTACTCCCTCATCTCCACCTTACTATAACATCTCATATGACTATGACCAACCTGAACCATCTAACCCTTAATCCCTTACTCTTGCGCAACTCCAAGCTCACGCCCTCTCTACTCAAAACCCATATGAGCCAGAAACTTCCATCCCTTCCCCATCTGAACACCCAACAACAACACCCTCTGAACATCACACTGAAACTCCCTCTAAAAAACTTGTTACCCAAACATCTGACCCTCCCACTAAAACCATCCCCACACCACCAGAACCTATCCTTCCCACCTCTGAACCTGAACCCACCTTCCTCACTCTAGAAGAGACAGTCACCTTATTTGTTGAGGCTTTAGTGGAAAAGCTCATATCACTGTTTGAAAACTATAAAATCAGTGATGATCCCTCTACAATGAGGATTCACTGGAATAGAGTAATTATATGGATGACATCTAAGGCTTTCAAGCTGAAAGGCCTCTCTGAACAAGTTAAAAACGACATTATCAGAGAAGCTGAAGAGAGAGGCCCGTCTGACCAGAGAGGCAGAAGAGAGAGCTCACATAGAAGTTGAGGAAAAGGCTCGATTAGAAGAAGAAGAGAAAGTAGGAAGAGAAGCTGCAGAAAAGGTCGTTGCTGAGGCTGTTGTTGCTGCTGAAGTTGAAGCCAAAGCCAAGGATGACGCTGAAGAAGCAACACGCACTGCTGCGGAAGAAGCTGCCAAGGCTAAGGACACTTCTCTGACTCAGGGGGAGTCATCTCACTCTGATTTTGCTACACTAGTGTTGAAGACTCTGGAGGAACTACAGAAAGAGCAACAGATTGTGAGAGCTAGACTGGATCAACAGGACTCTGTCAACTCCAACATCCAGATTCTGTTGACTCAACTACTACAGAGGATGCCGCCTCCTCCAAACCTTTAGGCACACTTAGTATTTTTATGCTATATTTCTCTAAGTGTTTAAATTCTATGTTTTTTTTTCTAAGTTCTTCTTCTTTCTCTTATCTGTGCTTTTCTCTTAACAATGAAATATGTTTTGCCTTGCTATGTCTTTTTTAGTCTGACAAAAAAAGAGGGAGAATAAATTAAACAGCCTCTGATGAAATAATATCTAAACCTCATAATGCACTACGCACATTTAAAAACTATTATTATGAAGTCTAAAGCTCTGGAGAAAGTATCTGAGTTAAAACATATGAGAAACAAGCTATACAACTTAAGAAGATCTGGTAAGAACATCTAAACCTTCTTAAACATCTAATTTAGGGGGAGATTTCTTATCTTAAGGGGAGTCATCATACATCTGACTCTGAAATAACTCCCTTAAATGTTTTATGAAGTATCACTGTTTCATCATAAATCTGAAGTTTTTGTCATCATCAAAAAGGGGGAGATTGTTAGAACAAGATTTTAGGTCTACAATTCATCTCTAAGTTTTGATGATAACAAAGGACGAAACAAATTGGTACCCTAACAAATTTATCTAAGTATGCAGGACTCTAACAGAAAATGGATCTGATAGACAACATCCGACATCACACAAGTCTAGAACAGATGACTTAGAATCAAATAAACCAGTTGCTCTAACTCTGAAGACAAAGACGCTCACAACATCTGAATTTTGAAGACTTAGATAGTCCGAATCTGAAGGACTTCACACTTAGTTACTCTATTGATCCGTACATCTGAAGAAGGTACAACTGAAGACATATCAAGAACTTCTGAAGAAAAATCACTTCTAACAACTATCTGGAGAATACATGTTGAACAAGAAGATCTGGATTCCGCGCACTCTGACTCACGCCAATAGATCAACGTTAAAGACTTAACAACAAAGTTTTCATATATGGTATTAATCTTTATTTGGAGAAAAATAAATACTCTCCAAAATTGTTATGGAAAGGAGAACAAACTTAATTTTAATTAAGTCCCATCATTGTCAAGATATCAACATTAATGCTTCAGCCAACGACATCACATCCAAAGCACTATATAAAGGCCATATCATCTTCATACAAGACACGAAGCAATCATACAAGAATACTAAAAACTCATTCTATATTTTTAATTCTTGTCCAAATCTGTTCACACGAGTTGTTGCTCTTGGTGTGAATTTTTATTGTTCTTACTGTGTTAAAATTGCTTACCTAGAAGCACTAAACACTTCCTTGTAATTCTCAAATAGTTGTTGAATATTTCCTCTAGTGACTTGTGAAGTCTGTAGACTTGAGATGGCTAAGAGATCTTTGTTCTCTTAGACGCTTTTGTTGTAATCTTTCTAGATTATTGGATTAAGTCCTTGTTGAAGGAGAAATCACCTTGGTCGGGTGAACTAGAGTAGCTTTGAATTTCAAGCGAACCAGGATAAACTTATGTGTTGATTGCTTTATCTTTCGTGTGTGTTTTGTTTGCAAAAGTTTTTATTATCAGTAAAAACAATTCAAACCCCCTTTCTTGTTTTTCTCTACCTTCAATTTTTACATGCAGAAAATGGGCTTTAATGGCCTTGGTTCTATTATTTTCCATTTCACTAGTCTTTACATTATTGTGTCCAATAGTTTTAACCTAAATGTTAAGTTAATTAATTTATTTTATTTTTAATTTGCAGCACCAAAATAAATCATCTGAAAAATTACAGAAAACTAGATGTGGTTTGCTAGCATATGGCTCTTCTTGAGTGGCGTAGTCTTCATATGATACCGAATCTGAAACGTCCTATTCTCATATGCTTATACTGAATCGTTTGGGTGTTAAGTCGTTGAGTCATAATATATTCCTTTCACGTGTTTCTAAAGCACTCCACCTTGACACAGTGGATTGAGACGCAACCACTCAACCTTATTTTGGATTGTGGGCGCAACGACTCAACCTTATTCCAGATTTGGGGCGTAGCCTTCATCTGATTCCGGAATGTGAGAAAAGAGAAGCTGGATAGAATTGTGATGTTTGCAAATGATAGTAATACACATAACATGGAGTTGTTTGATGAGTTGGTTGGGTGGCACATCTTTAATTTGTTAAGATATACCGGGAAGAATATGGTTTACATTAATGATTGAGTACCTGTTTTGCCGAGAAAGCTTGAATGGGTTGAGTTTATGTTGAATATAAGGTTGATTTGGAAGGATGTTAATGATAAACCATAGTGGATCAATGATCTCACATTTTTAGTAAGTTCATATTGAATAAAGTACTTTTTTGAATCATTCACCATGTTTGTTTTAGATTTCTCTTGAGGAATTAGTATAAAGAGTTAATGGAGGTATGTACATGACACTAAACCATTTATAATATATGGGTGATGCCTGCTTGGAATGATTATATTTTTAATTACTAGCATTTGAGGATCCAGACTTTTAGAAGGGTTATTATAAGTTATATAGCAATTGCTTATTTGACTCATTTGTTTAGCAATTAAAGGTGTGCTCTGTGTAACACACTGATTTAAATATTCACTTATTTTAATTATTTATTTAATTTAATTGAGTGTTTTATTTAAATAACTATTTTGTGAGTATGTGACATGTTTGGCCGATGACGGTATTTTTGTGGTGTTTTGTGTTAATTAATTGGGTTAATAGAAATTAACTAAACTAATTAATTGTTTAATTAGAAATTGTTGAGAATTGGCAGAGTTAGGCTAATTATGGGAATTGTGATAGTTTAGTGGTGAGAACAGGAAGGTGGAACTTTAGTTGGGGAAAAAGTGAAATTTAGAGGAAATAAAAGAAAATGCTATATATTCTACAGTTAGACTAAAAACTAAGTTTCAGAAACTATTTTCTTTGGTACGTGAAAAATAAGGAAAAAGGAGAGGAAAACTTGGAAGGAAGAGTGTTAAGGCTTAAGAGAAGAGATCATTTGAAGGTTGGATTGCTGAATTTTCTAGAATTACAAGGTAGGGGTTCTTCATCAATGGATGCTTAATTCATGAAATGGTATAGAGGTTTCCCTTAATCTCTAATAGGATTTTCTATGTGTTGTTTGTGTGTGATAATGTATAACATGATTTCAATTATGTTTTTATGCTATGATTCATTGCAAATTCCTGTACTGTATTTGGGGTATTTTCTTTGTATGCTATGTGTTCATAAACATGAGTTTTATTATGGAATTAGGGTTTTAAAGCATGAACAAATTCTTGATTTTTTGCGGTAAAATCATAGAAATAACATGTTATATTCATAAGAATTAATATGCTTTTGCGTGGAGCAACATTTCTGGGGGGAACTCCGAAGCATGTTACTGAGATAAGAAGTTTTCTTGGTTTGACTGGTTATGATAGAAGCTTTATCGAAGGCTTTTCAAAGTTGACATTGCCTTTGACTCAGTTGACTTGAAAGAGTTAAGCTTTTGTGTGGAGTGTTCAATGTGAAGAGAGATTGTAAGAACTTAAGAAGAGATTAATTTTTTGTCCAGTTTTGGTTTTACCGAGTCCGAGTGAATCATTTGTGGTATATTGTAATGCTTCAAAGATGGGTCTGGATGGTGTGTTGATGCAGAATTGTCAAGTTATGACTTATGCTTCTAGGAAGTTGAGGGTCCGTGAGAGGAATTACCATACGCATGATCTGGATTTGGAAGTCGTGGTGTTTGTGTTGAAAATTTGGAGACATTATCTATTAGGTTCCAGATTTAAAGTGTTAAATGATTACAAGAGTTTAAAGTATCTATTAGATCATAAAGAGATGAATATAAGGAAGAGGAGATGGCTCGAGTTTCTAAAAGACTATGATTTTGACTTGAGTTACCATCCTGGTAAAGCTAACGTTGTAGCTGGTGCGTTGAATAAGAAGTCGTTGCACATGTCAATGTTGATGATGTGAGAATTAGACTTGATTGAGAAGTTCAAAGATTTATGTTTGGTATGTGAAGAGACTCCTAATAATGTGAGGTTTTGTGGGTATGTTGAAGTTGACTAGTGGTTTCCTTGAAGAGATCAGAGAAGGTTAGAAAGTTAATTTGGGATTGGTTGACCATCTTGTGTTAATCAATAAAGGCAGAGGAGGTGACTTTAGAATCGACGAGAATGATGTCATGAGATTCATAGATAATGTTTGTTTACTTGATGTTTTGGAACTTAAGAAGAGTATTCTTGAGGAAGGTCATAGTGTAACGTCCTAAACCCCTAAACTTATATAAAAAGTTTTACTTGACAATTTAAGGTGTCACCAGCGGCAATCCTTCAATAAAATATAGACATCTTGAAAACACACAGCGGAAAAGTAAAAAACATACAACATCTATCATCGCATGCTCACCTTCACTTAGAATATTATCACAACAGAATCACATAAGTTGCAATAATAAAATATGTTAACTTCAATTTGGGTCTTATAAAGAATTAACTTTTACAAAAATGATTCAAAAAGGAGTTTCAACCTCCATTATTGGTGACACATTTCCCATATTGTATTTTATTTACAATCATATTGTACTTGCTGATAAACTTCTTATCTATTTTGCTTCTTCTTCATCTAGGGGAAATTGCTCATTTGCCAGGTACTACAATAGTGGTGTCCTCCAGCCCTTAGTTCCTATGTTGTATATGCCGTTAATGCATTTTTTTATGATGTGGTGACCAATCTTTCTTATATAATCTTGTTGTTGTGGCCCAACTTGATGTTGACGAACTTTGATAAGAGGTTCAGTTTATAGTTTTCATTCATGGGAACATAGGTTACTTCAGAGAAATTGAAGTGTTTTTCCAACTCTTGAAACTTATCCAAATACCTTATAAGTTGTGCTTTGTTCCCCGTTTAATCATCAAAGACTTAACTAGTAACAAGTTCAGAATAACTTTTGGCTTTGAGGATGGATGCGTCCATTTATCTAGAAAAGGTCATTCTTGAAGTTAGAGCTTCATACCCCTCATGATTCTTAGTGGATATGAACTCAAATATTAGTCACTACTCAATTAGGATGTTACATGGCTCATCTAGTACAACTTTTTCCTCGATTCCTTTTAGATGATATGATTCATCAACTAATAGAATCTACAAGTATGAAGTGTCTTCGCCTGTTGGAGGGATGAATTCGGCCAAAATTTTGACTAAGACTTTGGATACTATATTGCCTATAGGAAGGGAATGTATGTCATATTATTACAACTCTATAGTCCACGAGAAGAATCTTTTTGCCAAGTCTGGCTTCTTTTATACTTGGAGAATTGGATAATTAGTTTTCACTATGATTTTATGGCCTTGAAAGTAAGGCCTGAGATTCCTTGCAGTTGTCACCATTGTCAATGTCAACCTTTCTATTTCTTGGTACCTCGGCTCTTCCTTTTTTCAGACTTTGCTCACAAAATAAATCAGTTGTTCACCACCATCTAGCTCTTGGACTAATATCTAACTCATGGTGTTGTTAATCACCAAAATTTATAGGAACAATGGTTCCCCTTCCATTGGGTGAGTCAATATTAAAGGCGTTGTCAAGAATGTTTTAAACTTTAAGAATGTTTCTTCGCATTCTTAAGTTTATTCAAATTTTTCCTTCTTTTTCAATGTGGAAAATAAATAAAAAGCTTTGTCCCTAATGCATGTTTGGAATCAAGAGATAGTATATACATCATGTCAGTTTTTGAAATTTTTTAATTATGGTTAGACTCCTCATGTTGATTATGGAATTGTGTGTTATAATTCCTAACAAAGCTCGGTATATCTTCCAAGTTGTCACAATGATTCTTCTCATTTGTATTTTCACAACCATGTCGTTTGAATAGACTTCAAGGTTTTCCCTATTTGATTCAAAACACTAGGTCCCTCAATCTTTCATATGTCTCGCCAGAGTTCTTGATACCAAATGACATCACCTTGCATTAGTAGTTGCAAATGTTTGTTACAAAAATTATTCTCGACTCCTCGAAAAGATTCATCTTGATTTAATTGTAGCTTGAATCGGAGTCCATGAGGATTAACATCTTGTAACCTAAGGAACCATCGATTTATATTTTTATGTTGTGTTGGGGGTAAGGATCTTTAGGGGCATGCCAGATTAAGGTTAGTAAAGTCTACACACATTATCCATTTTCTCGATGATTTCCTAATCATCACAATGTTAGCCAAAATTGGGGTACTTGATTTTGCTTATAAATCCCGTCTTCATTAGCATTTTTAATTCTTCATTAATGATTATCCTTCTTCTTGTCCCATTATGTGTTTCTTCTATATGAACAGATTGACAAAGACATTGAGGGAGAGACAATGACACGTGATATTAGCATTTATCCCCTAAATATATAAAGGGCTACATGCAAATATATCTACGTTTTTCTTAAGTAGGTATGTAAGATTTTTTTTTTCTTTATCCTCCGATAGGGAGGTGCCCAACTTTGTGGTTTGGAAATTGTGAGGGATAATATGGTCATTTTGTTACTTTATGTTGATGATATGTTAGTGGCAAACTCAAATATGAACGAGACTAGAAACTTGAAGATGTAAATGTCAAATAAGCCTGAAATGGAGGACTTAGGTATGACAAAGAGCATCCTTGGAATGAAAATCATGAGAGATATGTAAGGAAGAATTTTGCAAGTGTCTCTAGTAGAGTACATCAACGATATTTTGCAAAGATTTAACATGGGTAATGCCAAATCGGTTTTGGCAAGTCATTTTCATCTAAGATGGAGGAAAAAAGAAAATCCAAGGCTAAAATTCTATATGCTTCAGTCAATATGATATTTATATACGCAATGGTCTGTATGAGACCATACATTGGCCATGCATTGGGAGTTGTACATTAGTAGGTTTATGTCAAATTCAAGGCACCATTAAAAATATATTTTGAGGAATCTACGAAGCACCACTAAAAAATATTTGTACTTTGAAAAAGAAGAAATAAAAATTACAATGTCACGTTGATGCAAATTTTGATAGTGATGTTGATCACCGAAGAAGTACAACCGGCTATATATTTATTGTTGGTAATGGAGTTGTTAGTTGGATATTGCGAATACAAAAGATTATTGTTTTATCCACTACGTCGATTGAGCATGAAGTTGTCACAGAAGCCATCAAATAGTTGATATCGCTTAAGATATTGTTGAGAGAATTGAACTTCACATAGGATAAGAGTGTTTTGTCCCGTGATAATCAAAGTACAAAACATATGATAAGAATTTTACATTTCATTCGAGAACAAAGTATACTGGTCTTCGTTATTACTTCATCAGGTCTCTGCTTATGGACGATGTCCTTACATTGAGCAAAATTCAAGGAAGTAAATATCCATATGACATGTTAACAAAGGTGGTGAGTATCGACAAGTTAAAGATGTGCTATGTAGTTAACCTATTAGAATAACAATCTGAAAAAGACTATTGTATGAGTGTAAAGATTAATTGAAATCAATCTTTAAATGGGAGATTGTTGATCAACAAAAAGAATAATAAAATTAAGAAATTTAGGAGAAGTTAAATGTAACCATTTGTTTATTTCTTTTTATTTGCTACAAAATTTAATGTTGTTTTTTTCATTTGATATACAAGTATAAAGTGCAGAAATGACATAGTTATAACTTCACCAACAAAATAAAAGAAAAATTCTAGTGAAGAATTTTGTGAAAAGTATTTATAAAAAAATATTTCTGAATTTAAATGGACCGTAGAACTATGTGTGAGAGTGAGTGTTCTTAACCGTTTTGCATATTTTTCTTATTAGTTTTAATGTGGTTGCTTCATTTGCAGAAATAAGCTAAATAAGTCTTTTCTTCTACTCATATGTACATTCTACATTCACCAATGGTCTAAGGGTACAATCATTAAAGGAGTTATTTGGATTAGGATTCCTGCAGAAATAGATGATCGCAACTGCAATTTGGAACATTTATTTTCACACATTTTGCCACCATAGAAAGTTTGAAATAACAAACAAATTATTAATATTAAGTCCTAAGTTGAATAAAACTTGCATATAATGAAGGTAAAAAAAACAACCAAGAAAGCCATGAAATTAGTCTTTATAAGTGGTACACCCCAAGATAAGGCAGTATATTTATTCTCATAATAACTTTTGTTGGAACTAATATACATTTTAGTTTCTCACAAAAAAATAAATACAGATTATATATATTCTTGTTGGTGCTAATTAACACCAACAAGATATTAACTTGTAGCTCAAGCCTTTGAACCTGGTGCTGCTGGAGGTTGTTGCTGCATCTGCTGATACATGGCAGCAATCCTACTATATGCCTCCATTGTCATGGGCTGCACACAATTTTTAACTTCTTTATTAGTATATCATAGAAAGTCGTCTCAAATTTTTAGAGACTCTATAAACTAATCGTAAATTAACCATAACAAAACAAATAGAATTTTATTTAAGTGTAGTTTACCTATACTTTTAACCGTAGTTTAACGTGATGGTAACGCGTCTTTTAATATTAGTATATAAATAGTTTCTCCACGTATTACCATTTTTTTTAAAATGTCTTAATCTCGTATAATTTGGACCAACCAACTTGAGCATCTTGACAATTTCAACACATTATTACAAAGGGATTCCAGATAGAACTTTGTCACTATACCAACAAACCAAAAGACAATATATTAATCACATAATGAATTTGATTTGACCATATGGTACACCCTTATCTATAGCCAGTTCAGCAAAACCCAGTTGCTTTTAATCTTTATAAGAAATTTCATTTTGGTTTTCACATTAATAGTGGTGGAGATTTAGGTCATGCTACTTTCAAAATCTGTTCGAATCTTATCAGATACTAACAATCTTTATGTTAGATGAGTACATACCAGTGGTCCGCTCTTAAATTAGTTGGTAGTAATTTTAAAAAAAATACTGAATAAAACTAAATAGAAGGCTTTCTATGATTCACCTGTGATTGGCATCCAAAAAATGTTGACATAGGGTCAGCCATCCCCGTTGCCGGAGGCCCTTGGAGTCGGTCGGTGGCAGTGGCAGCGGCGCCAGCATCCCATGCAGGCATATGCATGAATGCTGAAGGGTGGAGAACTTGAGGCATTCCAGGGATGTTAGCTCGATTCATAGGGTTCATATCCATTCCCATTCCCATCCCCATGCCCATGCCCATCCCAGCCATGCCCATCGGCCCCATTCCCATGCCCATCGGATTCATCATCGACATTTGAAGTTGTTGCTGCATGGTCATCGGCATCATCATAGATGACATGTTGAATCTATTCACCATGTTCACTTGTGCTTGCAATTGTTTCAGATATTCTATCACCTCATCCAACATGGAAGCTTTATCCGTCTGTTACAAAAATTAAATCAATTTCATATATCTTTTAATTTTTTCACAAAAAATTAACTTCATAGACGATGAAAACCATAAATAAATGAGTCCAATATATTTATTTAATTAATGCAATGCGAAATTTATTACATATATATTTTTATTTTTTTATGATAAAAAATTTAAACGAGTTAGACTTTATGACTCACCAGAGTCTGACCTAAAAATTGAAAGAATATATATCAAAAATATCACGACGATAGTAATAGTTTTGTTTATCATGATTGTAGTTTATTTTTTTCTCATATCTTTTCTTTCTGTACCCTCTATTTTAGGTGTGGCCAAAATATAATTGTTTCTTATTTATGTCACTAAAGAACATTAGACCCTACCATTGAAAAAAAAAGGGTTTATATGGTAGCAGTTGAGTGTTTCCTCACCAAACAGCCAAATGTGTCAAAGTGTCACAACAAGTAGTAGGATTGAGTTTGTGTGGACTTTTATATATAGGGCTGAAAATTTCATAACCATACAAATCACCACATCATTCAGTGAATATCTATACTAATCACCACATCATTCAGAGAATATCTATACTTAGTTATATGGACTATATGAAGAAGAAATTAACTATGTACTAAAGTGGGTTATTATTATTATTATTTAAATGTAATCAAAAGTTAATTAGATATACAAACTTTTTGAATATTTTGATACTCATGTTTGAACATATAGGGTACGGAAAGATAGTACAATATATAAAAAATTAGTTTGATGTTCAAATATTCAATTATAACATGTGTCAGGTCAAGTAAAATCCCGAGCAAGAAGCTCCAAATCTAAAGTGGTCCAGAGTACAAACTTTAATCATGCATTCAAGAAAAAGTACCAAAAGATATATATAGAAGTAAAATATATTATTAATATTAAAATGTTATTAATATAAAAAATTTGAAAAATAATATAATATAAGTGAAATCAAGGAACTAATTTATTAGGTTTATTTAGTTAAATAACTTAAACGGAACACTAAAATTGTTATGAAACTTTATGATGTTTTTGGGACTAATTAAACCTAAACTTTATATCATTTGCATTTGGGAAGATCCAAAGAACAAGAAAACAAAGTTATTATAACATGAAGTTAGATTTTTAGTGCAGAATTATCACGGGACCGCAAGTTGAAGTTAGGAAAGTGATTGAGCAAAAAAAAGGTTACATCATTATCGCATCTATCTAAAAAAACTGATTTGAATTTGGGACCATAAGATACCAAATAATTGGCTCATATATATCATTGTTGGCTTGTCAAATACCACTAGCTATATAGATGTAACTAATAATAATTTAATTAAACTTTTTATATTACCTTGCTGGAATTTGGGACCAACTTTTGCAATGTCTTCATTCTCTGGTTTATCTTATCCCTCCTTTTCTGATATTCCAATAATAAGAAAAGAACAAATCAACAAACATTTTATGATTTTGTAATTATCAAAATATCATTAAAGTTCTTTTTTTTCTCTCTCTCACTCACCCTTTCAGATTGGTTGTGTATAGCTGCAGCTCTGCTCCGTTTAGTGGACACCGATGATTTTCTATTTTCTCTCTTTTTATCATCCTCTTCAGCATCATCCCTCTAAAAATCACAAATCATTATATTAATATTAAAAACTCAGTATTGACTTTTTTTCTACTTTAATTAGTTAAAAAGACTAGAGGCTATCACGGCTCACTTTTAAGAGATTGTTGAAATTCCAACTTCTGGATGTAGTCGTAGTCGGGTTATTAATATTGCGGCCGCAATGGTCAGATGTAAGATAAAATTTAAAATTATGGGTTTGATTTAGGTTTCTTGTTATGCCAAAGTACAAAACTTAGCCACTTTATTATATATAAAATCCAATCATTTATGCATACACAAAAGCACCATTTTGTGAGTGAGAATCTTACAGTTGGTCTACTGTGGCAAACAGAATCATGGTCATCTACGGTTGTGGTTCTGGTGCACTGCTTATCAGAGCTGGTGTTTTCCATGGATGCTATTGAAGTTGAAGTGAAACCAGTCATGCCAAATTCCCTGTCATATGTATCTAACGTCACTTGTTGGCTTTGCCTCCCAAAAGTCGCGCTGTTACTCATACTCTGATCCCTTCCGCTCCCCGCAACATGTGTCACTCTTCCGCGTTTTGCCCCGGCAAAGATCCCGCCTTCCTCCTGCGTTGTAGCCCTGACAGCGCTACAAGACCCCACGGGCGTGGGGCCACCAACCATGCACGATCCAATACCTCTTAAAGGAATTGGATCGCGTGCATGGAGTCTCTGCTCCTTTTTAAGATTGGAGCAGGGAACCAACGCATCCACAACCATGCTATTGGTTGTCGCTGTAGCAGCAGCAATGGCTGCAGCGCGTTGTGGGTCAAGCCACGGGACTAACATGTTGTTCCCGCAAACACCGCCACCCGCGGCGAGAAACGGTGGTTTACCGTTATGTGGAAAGCTAGTGGCTTGGTTCACTATGGACTCCAAGGTGCCGCTACCACGAGGCTTTTCCCATGTTTCCTTGGAAGGCGCGGTTGTTAAAGGCTTAACCGGCGCTCTTGGTAACCCTAATCCATGCATAGAAAGTTGTCCATTTTCCCATGTCAGTTCTGCAACATCATAGTCCAACCTGAATTCATAAAACAACACAAAATCTATCATCACAATAATTTTATATTTTTTTAAGTTCTGAACCTCAGAAACAATTTTACATGTTTGGATTGACGGTGAATTTGATTTAGTAATTTTGTTACCGCTCTAGTGAAAATCTCAACATCAACGTCAATCCAAACATGCAATTTAACAATTAAATTTTTTTAAATAAAAGGAGAAAACTGAGAAGAGAGCTGACATGGGAACATCATGAGGGGCAGTTGAGTTAGAGTTGGAGCGAAGAGAGGCTGATCTTGCATGGGATTGTGGATTTTCGTCAACTTCCCAACTAGGAACACACTGGCTCATTTTGAGCAAGAATTGAAACCAGTTCTCCTTAACTTTGTTTTTGCTGTTATTCACATGTTGGGAAAGGAATATTGATTGAAGAAAGAGAGTGGAAAATATTAAATGATGATTACATGATATGATTTTATCTAGTTGTAAGGGCCCATGTATTACAGCAGTGAGTGAAACAAGCTTGTGGAGTTCATTTCGCTACGTAAAGGGAAAATCTAGTCCATATGTATTGGAATGACAATATCTATGTGTGGACTCCGTTCTATTTTGTCTTTTCAAACTTTTTTTTATTAATCGAATAATGATTAGAATTTCATTCTTTAAAAATAAATGAGTAGAATGTTGCAAATTTGAATCTATATTTTTATAGTCAGATGTCCTTTGCGCTACTAACTAGTTTGAATTAAAGGAAGGTCGTTCCAATCATTTTAGATTGGTTAGGTAGTGTTTTTCATACTTATACATAGACTTATACAAATACATAATTAAAAAAATACTATATTTAACTATATATAGTATTAATTTAGTGAGTCAAATGTGGTCCCTATGAATGAATATATTAATTGAATCATTAATCAATTTTATTCAGTGATACAAATTCAATTCCTTGGGAAAGTGAGATTGCCGAAAAGTATTATATCCTATTTTATTGCCTAATTTGATATCTAAAGTGAAAAATCCTCAAGCATGGTGAGTTTAGATGGTTTTCCTTACTTGAATGTGTTTTTAAGCTAGTTGTAAAGGTGTTGGTAGAGAGATTGATAAAGGTAATGGGATCCACAGTTTTCTCAAGTCAGTCAACTTTCCTAAAAGGTAGTCAATCTTTGATGGTGTTGACAAATGAGGTGTTTAACTTGGCTAAAAAAAATAGATAAAGATTGCATTATTTTAAAGTTAATTTTGGGAAGTATATAAGAATTAATAGAAGATGAGAAGACATGAGAGCAAATGACTTATGTGATAAGGAATCACTTTCCATCATGCATGGAGTTGCATGATCATGAATGAGGATGAGTTTATTTCATGTATAATTTCTTTTTAAGCTTTGGAGAGTTAGTTAGAGGTGCTGAGATGACATTACTTGGATAGTTAGTATAACTTTAAATATAATTTTGTAACTACTTTTCAAATCAATTAATGAATCAAACTCTTACTTCATCTTTTTCCTCGGTTTTAATTTTTTTTCTCTCTCAAATAGTGAATTTATTTGCTTAGATGATAATAGAGCAGATTCGTCCTGCTTTGTTTTCGTTACATTATCAATATATTTTTTTCGATCACGTTTTCATGGTGATCAAATCAGTTTGAAGCGTTTGTAGAATTCATTTGGTCGTGTATAAGATCAAGGTTGTTTCCATGGTGAGAAACAACAATAACAACAATAACAATCTTGTTCAAGGTCAAGTGTCAAATCATGTTCAAGATCAACTTGATCCTTACTATATGCATCCTTCGGAAAATTCATCAACTGTGTGTGTAACTCCAGCATTATCAGGTGACAATAACCATGCTTGGTCAATGAATATGAGAAGAGCATTGACGATGAAGAACAAATTCAAATTCGTAGATGGATCAATTGAAGTTCCTGACAAAACAGACTTGAACTTTGCAGCTTTGTAAAGATGTAATAACTTGTAACTACTTTTCAAATCAATTAATGAATCAAACTCTTACTTCATCTTTTTCCTCGGTTTTAATTTTTTTTCTCTCAAATAGTGAATTTATTTGCTTGGATGATAATAGAGCAGATTCGTCCTGCTTTGTTTTCGTTACATTATCAATATATTTTTTTCGATCACATTTTCATGGTGATCAAATCAGTTTGAAGCGTTTTAGAATTCATTTGGTCGTGTATAAGATCAAGGTTGTTTCCATGGCGAGAAACAACAATAACAACAATAACAATCTTGTTCAAGGTCAAGTGCCAAATCATGTTCAAGATCAACTTGATCCTTACTATATGCATCCTTCGGAAAATTCATCAACTGTGTGTGTAACTCCAGCATTATCAGGTGACAATAACCATGCTTGGTCAATGAATATGAGAAGAGCATTGACGATGAAGAACAAATTCAAATTCGTAGATGGATCAATTGAAGTTCCTGACAAAACAGACTTGAACTTTGCAGCTTTGTAAAGATGTAATAACTTGGTACGTATATGGATTATCAATTCAATCACACCTCCAATTGCTCAGAGTGTGGTGTTCATTGATAATGCCAGAGATATGTGGAACGACCTCAAAGATATACTCATGAGAGGTGATCAAATTAGAGTTGCTCAGCTGCACCAAGAAATCTTAAATCTAAAGCAAGGTAATAAGAAGGATTCAAATTATTTTACTAGACTAAGAAACTTGTGGAAGGAATTGGAACAATATAGACCAATACCTAAGTATACTTATTGCGTGACTATGAGAAATGCCAAGAGTTTAAGGTCTGAAGATAGGATAATTCAGTTTTTAATTGGCTTAAATGAAGAATATCAAGGAGTAGCTTCACAAGTCTTGCTCATGGATCCCTTGCCTCAGATCAACAAGGTATTTTCTTTGGTCATGCAGCAAGAAAGAAAGATACAATATGGAACAAGTTCATCAAGTGGAACTTTGGTTGAAGATGGCAAATGAATGGTGAATGCAGTAAAGGGATAAAGATAACTTGGAAGAGGCAGGGGAAATAGTAACTACCATGTAAGAAGAAGAAGAGGAAATCTAAAGGTGTGGACATATTGTGGAAAAATGGGACACATCATAGACAATTGTTATAAGAATCATATATATCCACCAAGTCTTTGAAGAGGAAACTCATATGTAAACAAAGTGGATGGTGGGGACTCGGCAGCTAAGTCAACAATTGGATCAACCAGTGATAATGAAAGCATGACACTGACAAAAGATCAATACCAAAACCTGATGGCGTTGCTTGAGAAGAACACAAGATCTATCAATTTGACTAAGGGAGTTCATCCTTACATTACTAGCTTTGATGTTCATAGTAATGTAAATTGGATCTTCAATATAAAAGCTAGACATCATATATGCCATTCCTTAGATTAGTTTGTTAAGCATGATAAAAATCAATCCTATAATGGTTAACTTGCCTAATGGAAACTCTATAATTTCATCTATATGTGGAAATGTGAAACTATCAAATGATTTAGTAATTAAGAATGTATTATACTCGCCACAATTTGAAGTTAGCTTGATATCAATTTCAAAATCATGTAAAGAACAAGACTACAATCTTGTGTTTGAAACTGATAGATGTGTGATATAAGAGAGGAAAAATTCGAGAAGGATTGGTTTGGCTAAACAACTTGATGGGCTTTACTACTTGGAATCTTAAAGAAATAATAATGTAGAACTTGTTTCTAGTATCTTTGTGAAGAAGAAACTTGATGAAAGTGTAGCACCAGAAATTTTATGGAATATTAGATTTGGCCATCTATCATATGATAGGATGAATTGCATGAGTAAGATATATAGTTACATTCTGATAGTGCTCATACAAATTTTCTATCAACAATATAGGCAAAAGACTTTACCTTTTCTATCAATAATAATTGTGCGCGCCAACTGTTTGATTTAATTCATCTTGACATATGGGGGCCATTTAACACCATTTATGTTCATGATTTCAAGTATAATTTTATATATTCTAGATGATCATAACAAACATGTTTGTGTTGTGATGTTAAAATTGAAAGTTGAAGACTTACACAAGATAAAAGAGTTTGTTATTATGTGTCACATCGCAAAAAATATGAACACGAGCGCATCGCGCGCTCGCGGATGATAACTTGATTCGCCACCTAAGTTTATTTATTCCAAAAGAAAAGGGAAATATCAACAAAACCCTCAAAGAAAAAAATGATCGTCATAACCAAATTCGGTTTGGGGAGTCGGTTATGCGATGGGAAGGTATTAGCACCCCCCACATCTGTTGTACTCAACGAGAACCATTTAGTTAACTTTGTGAATAAGTGTTAGCTTACGTTTGTTTGATTTCATCTTATTATTAAAAAAATTGAGAAAAAAAAGGAAATGGACTAAAAATAGGTTTTTTATTAGGGTGTCTGACGAGACTTTAAATCTCGCTCCTACGTATCCCCAACTGCGATGGGGAACTCAAGGCTATGTAGTTCTGGATAGAAAAAGTTTATGTGTTGGTCGATTTTAGAGAAAACTATTTAGTCACAATCGAACAGAAAATATTGCAAATGAAATTCAAATAGAACAACCCTTTACTCAAACATAAACGCATATGCAAATGAAAATTCAACTATGGCGACATGAAATTGAAGCAACCAAACACAAACAAAACAAGCCATAGTTACTGACAATTTCTCAATCATAGAAAAGAAACATCAAAACAGGATAAAACTAAAACGCAAACGATGGACACAATAGAGATGGAGTGGTGGCCATGTGACATTGTTGATATGACAGAGGTGGAGACACTACAGTTTCTTAGCGAGCTCGGTAGAGGTGCATCAGTTTAGTGCAGTGGATCTCGGCGGCTGCTATGGCATCATATATATGGTTTTCGGCACGAAGGCTCTTATGTTTTTGACGAATTCTTTCATTTCCTCTCATATTTTTCTTCTTCTGTTTTCTCCCTAATTTCTAGTTATGGTGTTGTGGTTGTAACTTGTCGTTCTTTACACTTCACGCATTGCTCACCAAGTTCTCGATGAAAAATAAAGACAAAATTTGTCACCCTTTTTATGGGTTACGAGTAAAATTAAATGATTATTACTTTGTTGATGTGTTTGAGCAATTTTCGACATCAGTGGCCTTTTGGTACCCTTCAGATCACTTTTGAGTAATTCGAGTCATCTGTCATCCCTTAGATTTAGTAGAGTTATCACTTGTGAAACTTTTATCTTTAAAGTACGTTGAATACTTTAGGGTGCTTTTGGGGTGCTCTATGGTTAGTTTTGAGAACTGAGAGGTATTTAGATGTTTTGAGTTTTCCTTGAGAATTTTGATGAGTTAGAGGTTTCGGTAATAAAATAATTTTTCCCTTTTTGATGAAAAATAATTAAATTATATAAACCATAATTTTTAGTACAGTAATCTGGATGGATTACAGTGACGACCTTAATTGGAAAATTTTGATGAATAGTAATCTAAACGGAGTATAGTGATGACCTTAATTGACGATTTTTGATGAATAGTAATCCAAAAGGATTACAGTGACGACCTTAATTGGAAAATTTTATTGAATAAACATCTTAAAGGATTACATTGACGACCTTAATTGGCGATTTTTTATGAATAGTAATCTAGAGTGATTACAGTGACGACCTTAATTGGAATTTATGATGATTAGAAATCAGAAAGGATTACAATGACGACATGTGATTGGCAACCTATATGTTCAAAAGTGGAACCTTTTTTATGATTTTTATGACGTTGTCCTACCTCAAAATTTGGCCTACATTTTTCATTTTTATCTGGCACATGGTCTTTGGTTCATCTACATACTCATGCTCTAGTCATCTTGATCATTCATTTTCACTTACAACTTCCAAGTAACATAATTGATTCAAAGGTTTTTTGTTATTTAAGATACAAAACAAGGGATTGTGACAAGGAGATTAATTCATAAGCTAGTGTTTCTATGGTGCACTTGTGAACCAAGCTTATAGGTTTCATTATGCTTCATCTTGACTTTCTGATTATGGGCACAACTAGTTTTTGGATGTTAATAACTCTTGAATTAAGTCTTTGAGATCCCTAATGTTGGTATAGGCTTTTGATTTTCTGGATTACATCATGAACAAGTGAATTTGGAAGTAATGGACTAGAATGACTTTGGTCAACAAAGTCATCCATGAAAGGTTAACTTTTTATTGACCAATTTCTTTATGGGACCTTTTACATGGTATTACTGGTTAGCTATTTGTTCTATGGTTCAAGACATTCAAGCATTCAAAGTTCAAGTTCAAGATTCAAATATTCAAATATTTTGATTTGGAGGGAAAAAAACGTATTCTAGAGAAATCAAGTTACAAGTGGTTATTCAAAGGCCAAGAATCTCATTACAAACACCAAATTTTATTACAAAATCCAAATTTACAAATTACATACAAAAAACCAACATTTGGCCTAAAGTTGACTTTTGCTCAACTATTGACTTTGGGTCAAACAGTTGACCCAAGTCAAACTGACTCCTAATCCTACTTTTTCTCTATCCTCGAGACATTTCATGTTTGTGCCTCCAATTATTCAAGTCTACAAAACCTCTTCGTGTATTTGATGTCATGCCTCCATGATGCCATGCCAAAACCTTGATCATGCCTTGCAAACCTTGATAATCCTTACGAAGTTTTCTTTATGCCATCAGCCCTGCAGCAATGCAAACCAACTAATGACATAAAACATGATCACAATGCACATTACAAAAATCAATATAATACATCCAAACTAATGAAACCAACTGATATCCATTCAAATAGCATAATTTTATGATTTGAGATATTAATGTTTTCCACCATGTTTGAGGGTTTGGAAGGTTTGGGGTAAACATGAACTTATGAGATTGAATGATTTTGTTGATGTCAATATGTGATATAATGTGAATTTTTTGTTTTAATAATTAAATAATTTTAGTATGTCGAATTCTGAGTTTAGAGGTTTTTACGGAATCGAAAACGGATGTCCGAAAGGCCTCCAATAGTGAAATTCGTAATTCTGCATTTTACAGGTCTGGACGAGTTCGCTTAGCGAGGGCGAATTTTCATAGAGAGAGCTCACTTAGTGAGCAAGGCTTCGCTCATGAAAGAGAAACAGTGCGGAAATGATGATTTTTGCTTCCAACGGTTTTTATCATAACTCGAGTTCCGTAACTCAGAAAAAGAGGCGATTCAAAGCGTTGGAAAGCTAACACACAAAACTATCACATGGTGATGCTTGATGAACTATTTGAAATATGATTTTGTACCTATTATGACAATGTTTGTGCTAACTTATGTGATCAGTTAACGAATCGTTATGTTTATACGATGATGTATTATTGCTTCGGTGAAGTAACATGAGTGAATGCCTATGAAGTCATGTTTGATAATTTGCTACTGCTTTTCTTTGTTTATTGGTGTTGTAACATGAATTGATTGTTGATATGTGATTCATAAATGGTGAGATGTGTATGGGGATTCTTTTGTGAACCTTTTTGTGATAATGCATGTTATTAGGAGTCATGCATCATGGTGTATGAACTTCAGTCCAATTTTGGTGTGCTCTGGTCCTATGGTAGGTATCAAGAGTGAGTAGCCAATTTCAGGTAGGAATCGGTGAAGTGTTACCTATGGTGATGGTAAAGACTTAATGTGATTTGGTCATATGGTGGGGATCAAGAGCAAGATACACCTAACTGTTCATGAATGGTACCGCATGCATAATGAGTCAGTTATGGAGTACATTTGCATATATGATTGCATATGTTTTTGATTGTTCATGATGTTCATGATTGGATGTGATTATGTAATTGTTTTCATTAATTGTGTATGAGAATATGTTGTTGATGGTTGTGTAATGAATGTATGTTTGATGTGTATTCTCTACCTTAATATTCTTTGCACTATTTATATTGGTTTGTTGTTTTTCACCTCCTTTTATTTGATGTTGTCCTCCATGGACATCTTGCAGATACTTAGGAGTAGAGTTTGTTGTTGTAAGTGGAAGTTAGCTCCTGGAGTTACTTCATTTAGTTTCATCGTTATTTTAGAAATCCTGCTCTTATCTTGTAACATTAGGATTAAGAACTTTTGATTGTTTTAATAAGTTTGTGTATTTCAAATTGAGAGATGTATGCTATGCTATTGACGTTTTAAGCTCATGTTATAATGGGGACTTTTTCCCCATTGTTTTAATTCAAATAAGGTATTTTATCGAGACTTAATCATTGTGAAGCATGCTTATTTGATGATTTCCACTGCGATGATACCCTAAGTGAAGGTAAGCATGTGATGACATGTGTATTCGAATGTTTTACCTTATTATGAACATGTGTTATTTTATGATGAGTGATATCCTAAACGTATACATTATGTTCTATGGTTGAATTTTTATATGATTTATCTATTTCAAGGTTTAGGGTGTTACATAATGGTATCATAGCAGGTCGGTTCATCCAACAAGGTTTTTTAAAGTTGTTTGTACCCTAGTACACGACATGTGTGTGAAACATGTTGGGGGAGTTTTTTTCACTAGGGAGCATTGAACTTTGTGGGTAGAGTAACACCTTTGTGAGAGACACACCACATATTCACCCAAAACCTTAAGATGATAGGTGAATGGATTCTCTCACTTATAAATGCTCAAGTCTCCACATTACCAACCAATGTGGAACTATTATCCATATTACTCACACTTGATATATTCTCAACACTCCCCCTCAAGTGTGAGTCCACAATGCTCCCCCTCAAGTGAAAGCTCTTCTTACTTCCACAAATTCTTGTACCGCACATAAGATTTCTTATTCACCACACTGGCGCCGTTGACACTCTTCAACGGAACGTTTCTTATTCACCATCTTGGCGTCGTTGACTTTCGATACAAGTAACCCGATCCCTTTCTGAAACCAAAGGTTCATGATACCATTGTTGGGGGAGTTTTTTTCACTAGGGAGCATTGAACTTTGTGGATAGAGAAACACATTTGTGAGAGACACACCATATATTCACCCAAATCCTTAAGGTGATAGGTAAGTTGGTTCTCTCACTTATAAATGCTTAATCTCCACATTACCAATCAATGTGGGACTATTATCCATATTACTCACACTTGATATATTCTTAACAAAACATTGTCGATACTCATTTGTTTTTCAAACCATTGTCAGTAGGAGTGGGATTGAAATAAATGGGGGGGGGGGGGAAGCTTCTGCTTCTCTAAGATCTTTCAGGTGTGGAGGATTGATTTCGTGCGCCGCTGATTTCAAGAGTGCGGGTTGTTGGATAAGTCAATGTTGTTTCCTAAGTTTGTTGAAGATGGAGATTTGAAGTTCATATCAACTGTTTCGGCAAGACGTTGTCATTTCCAGAGTTTGATGAAAGTAATGAGTTATTATGTCTTCTAAGCAAGTAGATGAGCTCGAGAAGGAAGAGGCCGAAGTGTTTATGATATTAGCTTCTATGAAGGCTGAAAGCAAATTTATGATTAGAAACTTTTCGGTGGTGTGCAGTTTTCCATAAGTGTTTCCAGTTGAGATCAGGGATTTGACGCTAGAGAGCAAAATGGAGTTTTTTTTATAGACTTAGTACTTGGTACTAGTCTGATGTCGATGACTCCTTATAGGATGTCTGCTTCAAAGTCGAGTGAATTGAAGAAGCAACTAGAAGATCTGTTTGAGAAGAAGTTTGTTCGTCTGAGTGTTTCGTCGTGGGGTGCGCCGATGTTATTGGTGAAGAAGAAAGATGATAGTATGAGTCTATATGATGACTACCGACAATTGAATAAGGTGACTATCAAGATCAAGTATCCACTTTCGATGATTGATCATTTGATGGATCAATTGGTAGGTGCTTGTGTGTTTAGGAAGATATATTTCCATTCAAGTTATCATCAGATTCATGTGAAGCCTGAAAAATATTCCGAAGACTTCTTTTAGAACGATGTATGGTCATTTACGAGTATTTGGTAATGCTGTTTGGTGTGTCTAATGCGCCTGGAGTGTTCATGGAATACATGAATAGAGTATTTCACCAGTATTTAGACCAGTTTGTGATTGTGTTTATAGATGACGTCTTGATATATTCAAAGTCTGATGAAGAGCATGTGGAACATCTGAGAATTGTATTGCGGACATTGAAAGAGAACCAGTTGTATGCAAAATTGTCCAAGTGCGAGTTCTGGTTAAAAGAAGTGAGTTTTCTTAATTGTCTAAGACACTTTAACTCTATTTTTATCTCTGTTAGTGGTGGAAAAGTTTTCTCATGATGATAGCTGTTTCAAGGGATTGTTGAGAGGGATTGAAATGAGAAGTTTTAATGATATTCTTCTTATGGGAAAAGCCACAATGGATAATTTATGGACATTGAAATTAATTTTGATATGGTTCAAGATAGTTTCTGGTTTAAAGGAAAATATTTTAAACTGTTGTGTTTTAGGGGTGAATGTTACTTTTAATTTTCTCTTAATGATAGTCTGATTCCTAGATTATAAGTTGGGGTCAGTGTCTTTTGTAACTTGGATTATAGTAGGTTAAATTAGTTTTGAGATGGTTTGAGATAGTTTCTAGTTTTATCTGAGGAAGGTCTCAATATGGCAACAAATATTAAAGGTTTTGTGGAAATTTTTGGGCTCATGAAAAAATAGATATGACAGTCATAGTGGAATAATTAGTCTTATTAACTTTGTCTTTTCTTCTATTTTTATTTTCTACCTTTCATTCTTAAAATGCCAAACAAAGTTTAGAAGTTGGTGTTGCAAATCAATAGAAGGTTTCTTTGGGGAAAATTGAAAGAATGTAAGAAAACTTCTTGGGTGAAATGCTTAGATGAGTGTAGACCAAAGGGAAGTGACTTGGGGGGTAAGAGATTTTATGTTATTTAATATTAGTGTTTTTGCTAAGTGTCATTGGAGGCTACTAGATGTGGAAAACATTTCTATAAGGAGGTAATCCAAAGTAAATATAGGAGTCATGTGTTTATAGGATAAAGTCGGAGTTTAGCTACATTATTTGATTGCATATTAAATTACCACATAAGAGGAACTATCACATGTACTTTTATCTAAGTACTTCTCTTCGAGTAAAACTCCACATTTGTGAAATCATATTTTAAACATTTGCTCAAAAGGAATACTTATTTCTCTATGAAGCTTGGGAGAGATTCTCATGATATCCCTTCACCATGGTTTGGAAAAATGGCTCATAGTACACAGTTTTTTATAAATACCTCACTCATACCACTCAAATGACAATGGATGTCTCCACTTGAGGGTTATTGATGAACAAAAACATTGAAGAGAAATATGATTTGATTGGGGGTATGGAACATAATTACTATGTCAAGAGAATCGGTCAATCATCTAAAAAGACAAATTAAGGGTTGATTTATTTTAACTTTAAAAAAATAAATTTTTTGTTTGTATATTTTAAAATAGATTTTCTATAAAAATGTTTTTTTTAAGATATTACAAATTATTTAAAGTTTATTTTTTATAAATTAAAAGATTAAATTTGTCATTCTATAATATAAACATACATTATTAAATATCAAAATATAATCAAAATCATAATTTTTTTAAAAGCTGTATTTTAAAAATAATTTTTATAAAAAATTATTTGAATTTTTTTATTTTTTTAAAATTTGATATTCAAAAAGAATTTCGATAAAATAATAAAATATTCAAAATGTTATTTTAAAAATAACAATTCAAACCAAAATTTCATTTGAAACTTTTATGAAAAAAAATTTTATAAATTTTTTTAAAATATATAATATTATAAAAATTATTTTTTTAGAAAGCAAAATAAATCCGCACTTTGATTTAATTGCTTCAAAAGTTGATGGTTTGTGTCAAATTATGAATGTTGTTGTGTCGATTTCAAAGCTATGTGGGATTTGCGGAGTTGATGGCAACGTGACCACATATTTTTAGGTCAAGATAACCTCTAGAACTAACCATTATAACTATGTTAACGTTCCTCCTAGATAAAATCCTTATCCAAGTACCTATAATTTATAATGGAGAAACCACCCAATTTTTTATATAAAATGTCTTGAAATCCACCACCATAATGAGTCTTGTAGGACCCACTATAAGCTAAGATTAGTGTTCTATGTTCCATTGCTATTTATTTTAAACAATTTGTTATTTAAATCACTTATTTTTTATTTTAAATTATCTATTAATTTTAGAATTTCTATGATTAAACTTTTCCAAATTATTGAACAAAAACTTATGAATAAGGTTAAGTTCTCCGAAAGATTATTATCGGTGAATCATCATAAGGATTATAATTATTTTAAATTTCATCTATGATGTGGATGATAATATGACTCATCTTTAGTTGACACCCGTAAACATTATCTATAATAAATATGATAAATTTTTTGTAAAATATGTACAAATAAGAATACCGATAATTATCTATTAAAATAAACAGGTATAGAGTACACACATAATATATATTTATATATTTTTAATTTTATTATTATATACATATGCACTCTTATCAATTTTATTAAATATAATATAGTTAAACTTTTACACATTTTAATATAAATATTTATTTATTTTTTAATTCAGTATTAATATTTTTAAGTTTTATTAATGTTAAAAATTTTAAAATAACATGATAAATTATAATTAATCGATATTTTTTATTAACAATGCAAATAAATAAAAGTGAACACGGATACTTAGGTACCAAAGGATATAGATACATAACTAAATATTGATGTCATCGCATATATGAATTTGAGTATGAAGATTTTTCAAATTAAAATAGTACCTAATCCAAAATTTATCCATTATCACTTTTTATTCATAAGCAATAAGCAAAATATGTTGACCGACTAAATAAGAATAGTTTAGTAGGTGAGTGAATCTTATGAAGGTTAATGTATGCTTATATTGTTGGAAAATAGAACAAGTGTGATAAAACTAGAAGTAACCATTTTAGCATGTTGACCAAAACCCCTTTGTTTTCATTCCTTGTTATCTCTCAAAAAGTATTCTCATTTAGAGAAAGAATTCAAATAAAACTCTCTCAAACATTTTTCTAGGGGATTATTTTCCTTAAGGTTTGTCAAACAATTGTTACTAATTTCTTCTCCTCTTCCTATGCATATAAAAATCTTCATGAATTTTTTTTCTCCCTCTTTGAACCATGCAAAACCTAAAGAAGAGCTGGGAAGTCAAGATTTAAAAAAAAACAATCTCGATCTCAAGTTGTAAATCAAAAATTTTAAAAACATGACAATTTAAAAAAGAAATGGAAATTTTATTACTTAAAATTGATTTTTAGTTCATGCAAATTTTATTTGATCATATTTTGAATTGCAATTATAATTTTTGGAAAAATATGCAAAAAGGGTAAGTATTGGAAATTTTACTAAAAATAACTAGAAAATTTGAATCAATTTTAGAAAACACTTGTAAAAATATTTCCAAATACATTCTTACTTGTTTAGAGTGACCAGTATATGTCTACATTTTAAGTTAAATCGAAAGTATTAAGTCTAAGAAGTTAGATGTACGCCAAATAGATAGATATTTATATGAATAACTTAAATATGCATTATTAATTATATATATTTATTTTATTTTCAATGGTAATAATAAATAAATAAATAAATAAGAATTTAAATATATTTTATTAGTTATATGAGATTATTTATTACTATTATTATTTATAATAATTATTTCTAAATATTGTTAATAATACTATTTCTATAACTATTATTTGGAACTGCATTAAGAAAAGATGGTAGCATTCTATTTGAAGGGATAAATCATCTCAAATGATTCTCCTCTATATTAAAAGAGCATGCCTTGAAATAAAGAGGTAGTTATTTGATTTGCAATTGAAATAAAGAGGTAGTTATTTGATTTGCAATTGGTCTGATTAATCTGGATAATGAGAAATAACATTCTCTTTAAAAGTGGTTTTTGAAATGAATAGAAGGTGGTAAGCAATATCAAATTTGTTGCTTAGGAGTTTGAAACAACATTCTCTTTAATACTGATTTCTCTAATTTCTGTAATATTGATTTCTCATTTGTGTAATTGAAATAAAGATTCTTTCTTTGAACTTTAACATGTATTATGGTTTCTTTGTACCCTTAATACTCTAATTGTTTATAAAAAATATATTATTAACAATTAAAAAAAGTAAAAGAATAAATGAAAAAATAAATAGGAAAAAATAGACGGTAGGTTCGATATCTCTTCTTATTATAAGTCTTTACTCATCTAAATAAATAAAAAAGAAATAGAAAGATCGTGTTTTCGACTCTCTTGTGATTCTGAAGCATTAGATTGATATATGATGTCTCCCTCGTGATTCTGAAGCATTAGTTTCATTAGTGCTTTCGACTCTCTTGAACTCCCCAACAATAATATTAAAATCTTGGTTTAGCTTTCTGGGGGAGCGTGAGCTGATTTCGGTGTTGGATTTTATTATAGGATGTGGGAGACTAACATTTATGGGAAAAAATATTGGATGCAAATTTGAATGGTTAAAATTCCACATCGCGTAGGAATGAATGAAATATTAATTTTTATAAGAGAGATGATTTATTTTATTAATATTTTAAAGTTTTGTATTGATATGTAATGTCTTCTTTATTGGTGTTCTTAACTCTTACGGACTTTCCAACACATAAAACATCAAATTTTTTTGAGATCATAATTTAGAGCATTTTTAATGAAAAAAATAATTTTAATTGTTTGAACTATTTGTGTGGGATCAATTGCTACGTTACATTTAAGCAATATCTTACAAATCTAAACAAATTTTACTTCAATTATGAGTTTAACAAGTAATCTATATGTGACCTAATTAATTTACATTTTGCCATATAAATTATAAGATTAATATTATTTAATAATAAATTATCCATTTTTGACATTAATTCATGAAACAAAATACACAAAAATTTAAGCAACAATGGTAAAAATAGTAAATTCTGAAATTTAAAATTCACGTAAGCATTAAACAACCTCCAAAGCAGTAGTTGAAATTTCATATATATATATATATATATATATATATATATATATATATATATATATATATATATATATATATATATGAAATTTCAACTACTGGGTCCTTTTTAGACAATACATTTTTTGTTTGAATAGCAGGTGAGTTTTACGATTCTCTTATCAATAATATATATATTTATATTTATTTGATTGTTGTTACACTTAAGTTTTGATGGATTTAGCCTTACGATGGCGACGCGAAGACTCATTAAAGACACCTTAGTGTTTGTGTTATGTTTTATTTAATTCATTAAAGACACCATAGTGTTCGTGTTATGCTTTATTTAATTCAGAATTATAATTTATTTTAATTAGATGTTAATAAGATTTGTTACTGTTCATGTGAATCCCGTTCCATGGTTCTATTGTTTAACTCGATTGTAGATTCTCTTAGATTGAAATGAGGAGAGATTAATTTATTTATGGATATTTTAACATCATAAGTAAATGGGTTGGTTTTAGACCTCTCATTCGACATTTTTTATGTCTTAATATTCTTTGATAATATATTATGCGATTATTAGTCATTCAAATATTTTGAATGTGGTAGATTTATATTCTAAAAATTTGTTCTACGGTGTATATTTGTAATGAAAATATATGATTGTGTTATGGTGAATGCAATATTTCTATAGGCATATTATGCAGATATATGTGAAATAATATGTTATGTAATGGAACTAGAGATTTTTAGAAAGATTAGATAGACATTATGTTACGGTGGTTCACAATTTCCGATACAGTGGAAAGGAGTTGATCGGTAAAGGTGAACACTTCAACGTTCAAGTCAGTATGAGAGTAAATGAGAAAGGGAGAATCTTAATAATTGCCTGTATGTTGAACGACGTAGAACATGGTTAGTTGTTGGACTGATCTAGGTTGTTAGCATGACGTTCTCATGGGGGGTTTACCTATGATGCGAGGGAAAAACTGTATACATGTTCGTGATCCAACAGCTTGTTACTCCGTAATTAGGCCCTTGTCTTTTGGGACTTGTAGGCAGCCCAAAACAATTGCCTTCAAGCATTTGTTTCTGCTTTGTAGGGAAAGGATTTGTGACACGCATCATTACCCAGACACGAGATACGTGGACATAAAAGAGTCAGATATGACATTGTTATTCTTAGGAATGAGCGCATTAAATTCCCTTATTGGGAGTCGTAACGCTGAGAGTGACTGACACACGTTTATTAGCTAGTTAGCAATTATGTTTCCCCTTCTCTAGAGTACTCGGGTGCTTTTAATCAGTTTCTCATAAGATCTCGAGAGTTGGTGATGCGGGGTAGATGGTATTGTCTCTAATGTGTTAACGGAGTATAAAAGCTTTTTGAAGTGTTACTTTACCTTTTTCGCTATTCGTGATATGCAATGAGAGTATTTCTGTTTTCTTTCTTATTCTTCTCTGAGAGTGTTTTGTTTATCATTGAATCAAGTTCAAACAATTTTCTTTGTCGACATTGGTTTTTCATGTTGGACTGATCCTTCGCCCGAGCTCGAACTCCAAAATTTTCTTTATGCTCTTGCTCCCTTTCTTTAGGGCTTTCTAGATAGGGATCCCTAAAACTTGCTTGCTTCATTGTACTTGCATCGGTTCTATTTATAATATATTTTTAGCATGGCGATATTATCAACTTTGTCCAAGAAGGTTGGTAAGGATATATCAGGCGATTGGATGGATCCCAACATATTATGGATTGTCTCTGCCTTTGTTCTTGAAAGTGTATATGGTCAAGCTTTGATAGACGCGGGGTCTAGCGATTGAGTATGGGTGTTTCCCCGGATGAAGACAAGATGATATGCGTTGATATGATGATATGTATTGACTCACTTGTTGATTGTCGCCTCTTAGTTGCATCATGTGGGCTAGGCATTCATTAAAGTTTTTCAACGCAGGTGCGAGTATAAAGGGGTAAGACGGTTTTGATTGTATTCTTCCATCTTTTCAAGGTTCAAAACAACTTTAATTATGATATTGGCTATTGCCAGCTCTCCTTGAGGCAACATATCTGGTACTTTGAAGCTTACTATGACAACATTAATCATTTTGATGATCATTTTTACTTGGTTAATCCTCTAAATGAGAAAGCGCGTGCAAAAATATGCCACCTAAAACTCATTCCTTCCTCTCTTTGCTCGAACCTTTTTCCCAAATATTGGGATCAAAGCCACTACTTGACGAGAGTTGGGTCGTATGCTCGAACATTCTCTTATACTTGAAGAATCATTTGGTAGCTTTATTTAAGGTGATTGTTTGCATTAACGATGCTTTGAGAAATCAGTTGAAGAAGTGCATTCAGACCTGTTGGCTGGTGGATGCCAAATCAAAAGAGGAAAGGAAAACAATCTTTGGCAAGTGGCACTAGTGCTTTATTTTCCTTGTTTAATTTCCTTGAACCCTTTATGATGTCTCTTTCTTGATTATGTATGTGTGATTAAGAGCGACGATGTCATATGTGAAGGTAGAGAAAAACAAGAAAGGGGGTTTGAATTGTTTTAACTGATAATAAAAACTTTTGAAAATAAAACAGACGCAAAAATAAAGGATTTCAACATAGAATTTTATCCTGGTTCGCTTGAAATTCAAAACTACTCCAGTCCACCCGACCAAGATGATTTCGCCTTCAATAAGGACTTAATCCACTAATCTTGAAAGATTACAACAATGATCATCTAAGAGGATAAAGATCTCTTAGCCCTCTCAAGTTTATAGACTTCACAAGTCACTTGAGGAGAATTCAACAATTAAGTAGAATTACGGTAGTGCTTAGTGCTTCTAGGTAAGCAGAAATTACACAAAGTAAGAGCAAAATAAATGTTCACACTTTAGAGCAGCAACTCGTGTGAAAAAGAAAATGAGTAAGAGATATGAAAGTAGTTTTTTTGTATTCTCGTGTGTTTCCGTTGTGTTCTTAGTGAAGTGATTCATCCTATATATAGGAGTTGATAAGGAGACCGTTGAATGAAAGGATCTTTGGCAATGATGGTTGATTAATGTCATTAATCTCTGTGTTCTTTCCAAAGCAGCTTGGGGCGCTATAACTTTCTTCCAAAATTAGATTCTTTCCATAAGTGGAAGTCTTCATAGCTAAGTCTTTGGAGATCGTTTTTGAATCAGAATGTTCAGATATCAGAGTTTCTATTCAGCAAGTACATCTTCAAATAGTTGCTTACAGTTGACTGTCTTCAGAGGTTCTTGATGTCATCCTTATTGATTACGTCAGAGTGTAAAAGCTTCATATCCTAGAGTGCGCTCTTCCGCTTCAGAGTGTCTGATATCTCTTTGTTTGTTACACTTTGTACGCTTCCTTTATTCAGAGTCACAACTTCTGCTTGAGTTCTTTCTAAGTGGTCATTATGAACTTGTGTATGTATCTGATGTATGTCTATTTGACTTCTTTTTTATTAGAGTCCTGCACACTTAGATAAATTTTGTTAGGGTACCATTTTGTTTCATCCTTTGTTATCATCAAAATCTTAGAGATGAATTGTAGATACTGAGTTTGTTCTTACAATCTCCCCCTTTTTGATGATGACAAATTTTTTTTAGAGTGATGATGAAACAATGATACTATCAACAAGAATAGAAGATAATATCTCAGAGTTAGATGAGAGATGACTCCCCTTGAGATATATCATAAGGATTTCTCAGAATTTATTACCATATTTTCCTTATGTGACAGCTAGTTTTTACCTTAGTTGTTATCCTGCATAACTTAGTTTTCATAAGAGATTAATGTGTGTAGTGAAGCAAGAGGCTTAGATATATTTTCATCAGAGCTGTTTTTATTCTCCCCCTTTTTGTCAGACTCAAAAAGATTTAGCACATAAAAGAGTAGGTAAAAGAAAAAGTTCATATATGATAAGGACAGGTACAGGTAAGCAGCAATTCAAAAAGAGAACAGAAAATACATAGCAGAAAACATAAGAAAAAACAACAAGAGAAGCCTAAGTGCCTAAGGGTTCGGAGGCGGAGGCATCCTTTGGAGCAGCTGATTCAGAAGGTTCTGAATATTTTTATTGACGGAGTCCAGGTGATCCAGTCTTGCTCGCACTATTTGTTGCTCCTTCTGCATCTCTTCGAGAGTCTTCAGGACCAAAGGAGCGAAATCAGAGTTTGATTGCTCCCCCTGACCCAAAGAGGTCTAATCTTATTTAATTCATTAAAGACACCATAGTGTTCGTGTTATTCTTTATTTAATTCAGAACTATAATTTATTTTAATTAGGTATTAATACTTCTTCGTGGTAATTTATAAGATTTGTTACTGTTAATGTGAATCCCGTTCCATGCTTCTATTGTTTAACTCGATTGTAGATTCTCTTAGATTGAAATGAGGAGAGATTAATTTATTTATGGATATTTTAACATCATAAGTAAATGGGTTGGTTTTAGACCTCTCTTTCGACATTTTTTTATGTCTTAATATTTTTTTATAATATATTATGTGATTATTAGTCATTCAAATATTTTGAATGTGGTAGATTTATATTTTGAAAATTTGTTATACTGTATATATTTGTAATGAAAGTATATGATTGTGTTATGTGCATGCAATGTTTCTATAGGCATATTATGCACATATATGTGAAATAATATGTTATGTAATGGAACTAGAGATTATTAGAAAGATTGGGTAAACATTATCTTATGGTGGTTCACAATTGTCGATACGGTGAAAAGAGGTTGATCGGTAAAGGTTAACATTTCAACGTTCAAGTCAGTATGAGAGTAAACAATGAAGTTTGAATGAGAAAGGATTTGAGTATCTATGAACTGACACACTTTTCTCTTTAAATAAGGGAGAATCTTGATAATTGCCTATATGTTGAACGACATAGAACATGGTTAGCTGTTGGACTGATCTAGGTTGTTAGCATGACGTTCTCATGGGGGGTTTACCTATGATGCGAGGAAAAAATGTACAGATGTTCTTGATCCAACAGATTGTCACTACGTAATTAGGTCCTTGTCTTTTGGGCCTTGTAGGCAGCCCAAAACAGCTGCCCTCAAGCCTTTGTTTCTGCTTTGTAGGGCGAGGATTTGTGACATGCATCATACTCGGACACGAGATACGTGGACATAAAAGATCAGATAAGAGATTGTTATTCTTAGGAATGAGCGCATTAAATTCCCCCCTTGGGAGTCGTAACGCTGAGAGTGACTGGCACACGTTTATTAGCTAGTTAGCAATGATGTTTCCCCTTATCTAGAGTACTCGGGCGCTTTTAATCCGTTTCTCATAAGATCTCAAGAGTTGGTGATGCGGGGTAAATCGTATTGTCTCCAATGTGTTAACAGAGTATAAAAGGTTTTTGAAGTGTTACTTTACCTTTTTCGCTATTAGTGATATGCAATGAGAGTATTTTTTGTTTTCTTTCTTATTCTTCCCTGAGAGCGTTTTGTTTGTCGTTGAATCAAGTTTAAACAATTTTCTTTGTCGACATTGGTTTTTCATGTTGGACTGATCCTTTGCCCGAGCTCGAAATCCAAAATTTTCTTTATGCTCTTGCTCCCTTTCTTTAGGGCTTTCAAGATAGGGATCCCTAAAACTTGCTTGCTTCATTGTACTTGCATCGGTTATATTCATAATATATTTTTAGCATGGTGATAATATCAACTTTGACCAATAAGGTTGGTAAGGATATATCAGGCGATTGGATGGATCCCAAACATATTATGGATCAACTTCTATTCATCATTTTTACTTGGTTAATCCTCTAAATGAGAAAGCGCGTGCAAAAATATGCCACCTAAAACTCATTCCTTCCTCTACTTGCTCGAACATTTTCCCCAAATATTGGGATCAAAGCCACTACTTGACGAGGATTGGGTCGTATGCTCGAACATTTTCTTATACTTGAAGAATCATTTGGTAGCTTTATTTAAGGTGATTGTTTGCATTGACGATGCTTTGAGAAATCAGTTGAAGAAGTGCATTCAGATCTGCTGGCTGGTGGATGCCAAATCAAAAGAGGAAAGGAAAACAATCTCTGGCAAGTGGAATTAGTGCTTTATTTTCCTTGTTTAATTTCCTTGAACCCTTTATGATGTCTCTTTCTTGATTGCATATATGTGATTAAGAGCGACGATGTCATATGGCGATTGAGGAAATAGACTCATGAGATTATTGCTCTGGTTGGGATTCTGAGTACCTCTTCTGTTGAGAGAGGTTCCACTTATGATATGCCTAGTGGGATACCTTCTAGTCTATTTACTAGGAGTATCACTAATACAATTACTCCTCATGTTATAATGGAAGTTTAAGATTCTCACGCATAGGTCGTGATGGGTGGAGTCTTACTATCTCATTAGTCATCTATCACAGAAAGGTTGGTATACACTTCAAATTTATAAGAGATTGAGATTGAGAAACCTCCTCGCAAGTGTCCTCGATTTAGAACTGTATAAGGGCAGACCTCAACTCAAACTGGGTTGAATCCAATGTTGTTAGCTCGTCTTGGCCCGAGAGCGAACAAGGAATTTCAGTCTTTAGTTTCTGACAAATATTATACTTATGTCTTTGGTGTTTATGAGGAAGCTCGACAAAGGGAATTGTTTGAATTGGTTTTCCGTACTCGTCGGGCATTAACTGTTTTGGAATTTGGGCATTAACTCGTATGTGTGTGTGTGTATGTGAAAGAGAATGTGTATGCACGTGTGTATGCGCGTGTGCATGTGTGTACGCGTGTGTGCGCGCGTGTGTTATTTATTTATAGTCAAAGCACTATTCCTCTTGGTAAGAATCTGACTTTTCATAATAGGTCCAAACACATTGATGTGAGATATAATTGGATACGTGATGTTTTGGATGCTTAGTTGTTGGAGTTAGATAAAGTTCATACATATGATAATGGTTCTAATATGATGACTAAAGTGTTACCAAGAGGGAAATTTGAAGCTTGTTGTGATATCAGATGTTTGGAATTTCCTCCACATATATGTGATAGGGAGATTTGTTGGGTTTGGGATCCCTTCCTATGTGGTAAAATACCCAAATATGATTAGCCTATTTGTCTCACTTATTTAAATGGAGATGATCAATTTAAGGTTGAGAGAGATAGAGAGAAAATAAGGATTTAAAGTAGAGAAAATATGAGAGAAACTCATTCCCATTTTTCTACAACCACTCTCCCTAAATTGGCGATCCCTGATTTGTTAACCGTTGGATCAAACTCAAATTTGGAGGGCAGGTATCCAAACACATGTATCCAACATTTAACCGTTCAAAATTTCAAAACAATGTATGCGGTGAGAGTTATCTGCTTCGCACTAAAGATATAGATTTGGGAAATTTTTCATTTTTTTTATTCTTATTTGTAAGTTAGTTTGCTTTGTGATTTGCGGTTGTTAACACTAGCTTGTGAATCGCTTTAAGACTCTCTTGTACTCTTAGTTGATTATAGTGGAGTTATTTCTTTGGTTTGGAAGATTCATGGTTTTTACTCTCATATTAAAGGGATTTACACATTAAAATATCGGTGTTCTTTTGTGTATTTATTTGTTCGATTTGTCGTCTTATATTTGTTGTTGATCTTCAAGGTTCCTACAAATATGGAGAATTTTATATCTTTTTCATATTGGTCAGTTATTGTGTCTTAATTTCCCATCACGTGTGTGTGTGTGTGTGTTTATGTGTGTGTGTGTGTGTGTGTATGTGTGTGTTTACATGCATGTGTGTGTGTATGTGTGCATATGTGTGTATGGGTATGTATGTGTGTATGTGTGTAAGTGCACGTGTGTGTGTGTATGTGTGTGTGTGTGCGTGTATGTGTATGTGTGTATGTGTGTGCATGTCTGTGTGTGTATGTGTATGCATATGGGTGTCTGTGTGTGTGTATGTGTATGTGCATGTGCGTGCGTGTGTGTGTGTCTGTGTGTGTGTGTGCGTGTGTGTGTGTACCTATGTGTATGTGTGTGTGTGTGTGTTTGTATGTCTATGTTTGTGTGTGTGTGTGTATGTGCATGTATGTGCATGTGTGTGCATGTGTGTCTATATGAGTGTGTATGTGTGTGTGTGCATGTGTGTGTACATGTGTGTGTATGTGTGTATGCGTGTGTGTATTGTGTTTTCGTGTGTGCGTGTGTGTATTATGTTTTCGTGTGTGTGTGTGTGCACATGTATGTGTGTTAGTGTGTGTGTGTGTGTGTTGTGTGTTTGTGTGCGTGTGTGTGTCTGTGCATGTGTGTGTAAGTTTGTATGTGTGTGAGTGCGCGTGTGTACGTACGTGCGTGTGTGTGTGTTTATGCGTGTGTATGCATATATGTGTTGGAATGTGTGTATGTGTGTGTGTGTGTGTTTGTGTATGTCTATGTATGTGTGTGTGTGTGTGTCTGTACACGTGTGTACGTGAGTATGTGTATGTGTGTCTGTATATGTGTGTCTGTATGTTTGTGTCTGTATGTATGTGTGTGTGTGTGTTTGCGTACGTGTGTACGTGTGTGTCAATGTGTGAGTGTTTGCGCGTACATGTGTATGTGTTTATGTGTGTGTGTGTGGGGGGGGGGGGGGGGGGGGGGCGGGTGTGTATGTATATTTGTGTATGTGTATGTATATGTGTGTTTGTGTGTGTGTGAGGGTGTGTTTGTGTGTGTGTTAGTGTTAGTGTGTGTATGTGTGGTGTGGTGTGTGTGTGTGTGTCTGTGTATGCATATGTGTGTGCGCGTGTGTGCATGTGTGTGCGTGTGTGCGTGTGTCTTTGTGTGTGTTTGTGTGTGTCTTTGTGTGTGTGTATGTGTGTGATTATGTGCGTGTATGTGTGTGTGTGTGTCTGTGTCTATGTGTCTGTGTGTGTGTGTGATTGTGTATGTGTGTTTGTGTGTGTGTGTGTGTGCGCGTGTGTGTATTATTTATTCGTGTTTTACCTAATTTGTTGCATTGTTTTTGGTCCCGAGTTATCTTTTTTGGGACTCAACTTGCTTTTCGAGTTTGTGCTCGCAGTTTATTTAACGTCTTTGGGTAGGTACTTTATGACACTCTGTCATTACATGTTTTTGATAAGAATTTGGAGCAATCTTAGTCAAATATGAAGCCAATATGAAGCAAAAGTTCCAAAGAAAAGCTTAGGACGACCAAGTATGGAGAAAATATGGACTTAGTAAAAATTGTGAAAAAGGCACAAATGGACGAAAAAGCTATTGGATTTATTGCACCCCATCATGGGTACGGTGACGTTGTATCACACCTCATAGTGGGCACGATAGAAGCCATTGCGGGCACGATACTTCTCATTGTGTGCGCGATGGGCCTTTGTTGTGGGCTTTTCTTACGTGTCCTAGCAGCTTTAAAAGGGGTTTTTGTCATCTTTTCAAGGGTTCTGCTATTTTGACTGAAATTGACGACAAAAAGTACCATAAGGACAATTTTGGAAGCATTGGAAGTCATTAGAGGCCAAACATTTAAAAAATCTCACATGATATTGGAAGACCCCAATTTTGACCGTAAGATCCCTCATGCAATTTCATCATAAGCATTAGCATTGGGATCATACCTTGGCATCCTCCTTACCCCTCTTTCATTGGGTTTGTTTTGGGAGAGATCACCAAGCACTTTGTGATTGTATCATACTTGTATTTTATCATTTTACTAACCAAAATACCAAAAATATGCCTTTGTATTTGCCTAACTCTTTTGTTGGTAGGACATGATCTCCATTGATCTATCAAGTTAATATCTAGGGTTTGAGACCCTCATGACAAAGAGCACAACCATGAGTTGATACAAGAATGGTTATGAGCATCATATATGAGTCCCAATGATTTCTACATGTTATATTGATCAAGTTTTCTTCAAGAGTTTGAGGGTGATTTGCCTTGGAAACCTTAGTTTGACTAGGTATCTTGAGTAACTTCTCCAACAAGCTATCTCACCAATTGATCAAATTTCTCAAGGGACACTTCAAAATTCATCATATTATGCATATATGATCTACCATGAGCCTAGAAAGTCAAGAGAATTGAAGATTAGCAAATTGGTTGATGGTGGTTGGCCAGATGAATTCATGTGATCAAAACTGGGTCTCCCTAGACCATATCTCCTACAATTCTCACCATATGAAAATGATTCCAAGAGAAAAGTTACTTTAAACGACATTCCAAACAACTTTCATGTTGATACCTAGAGCTAGTTTTGCTTGGAAAATCATTTTCTATGTTGAAACATTATAGGTCATTTTGTCTAAACCCTAATTTGAAAGTCAACTTCCCAAGGCCATAACTTGCTCAATTTTTATGAGATGAAAGATTTCCAAGCTGCACAATAAAATTCTAGATGTCTATTTCCATTTGATGTTTGGAGTGAGAGCTGATTCAACTTTTATGAGCATGTGATATGAGGCTACATTATAGGTCACTTTTGACCTATACTATTGAACAAGTGATTTTTCCAAACTTCAGAAATACATAACTCTGTCATTTCAAATCCAAATGACAGTAAACTGGTGACCATTTTGAAGGTCTTTGAAAGATCTATAACTTTGATGAAGACACTTTTCTCATTTGAAGCTCACATAAAAAGTTAAGCAAAGTGGAATATTGAGATATATGACTTGACACTCAGAAAAAATTTCAACATGTTGAAATTTCCAAACTTTCACCTCAAAATTCATCATTATACAAGCTTCAATTGGAAAAGTGTTGAACATAAAAGTTGTTTATATTGACCTGATTTTTCCAAAAAGTCCAAGTTCATCCATTTTGGACAAGAATTGCTAGGGCTGCGCATGGCATGAACATGGTATCATCATTTGGCAAAGATCAAACTTCAAATCTTCACCCACACTTGCCTTGCAATCCAAGTTGATTTCAGACTCTCTTACACTCGTTTATGGACCTAAAGCAATGATCGCATGGGCCTGTACACGCTCATGCACCCATGCATCATCAATTGCCAATTTTGGAAAGTGATTTGGAAGGTGCAAATATCATGAGCTACAACTATAAATAGAGACCTCTAGCATCAGAATTCAACACACATTCGCGCCAGCTTTGATCCTTAACCCCTAACCCTTCCATTTGAGAGGATAATCCTGAGAATTTCATCTTGAAATTGAGTTTGAATCTCACTGTTTTGAGATTCAAAACTCCAGGGGTCCAAGACCTTTTGTGCATTTCATTCTACTTCTGCAAGCATTCTGAGTGAGATCAAGCATGAGCCAAGGCAAGAGCAGTTGAATCCAGACCTACATTGAAGGTATTTTCCAGAAAATTTCATCTCTTTATTTCTCTCTCAATCTTGCTCAATTCTCTTGATTCTTTGGTTGTCTAAAGTCTTACCAATGTAGGCAAGAAGATTGAGTTGCTTAGAGGTCAAATCGAAGCAACTCAGTTGACATACCTCAAAATTCAACTCCTCATATCTTTTTATATGTGAGGAGTTAGTTAAAATTGAGGTGATATTCGTGATCTACACCATTTTTCCTTTCAGATCATGTCCTCCTTTTTCATTTATGATGTGGTGATGAATGGACCAGTCCGACCAAGGTCGCCTGAGAAGACGACCGATGCTTTGCTCCGGCAATGATGTGGCACGGTCCAGAGCCATTTGATTGATTCAAATTATTTTAATCAGAAACGTTGCTTGTGATGACCAAGTGTGTGATGCGCTGACTAGCGTGTACCATGGAACGCGCGTTTCTCACCACTTGATCTGCAACCTCAATTAATGAGGCAGATCAAGTGGTCCACGTTTTTTTGATTTTTTGATTTTAATTTTTATTCCTTTGATTTTCATTAATTCATATTAATTTTAATATTGATCCAAAAAATATGAGAGTTTCACCAAAAAAAATCAAAATATTTCCTCTTTCATATTCTGAATTAAATTATTTTTTTGGATCATTATTAATATTTTTCATGATTTAATTGATTTTATATCTGTTTTTAATTGTTTAAAAATACTTTTAAGTCTTTTAAAATTCTGAAAAAATTTCTCCAAGGTCCTTTGACCTTGTTTGACCTATGATAAATCTCATGGCCATTTATTTGGTTTTGATGAGGTTTTAGGAATTTGATATACCATATTTAATTTAAATGTATTATTTTAGTATTTTTAATTGGAATAAATGTCAAATAATTTTGTTGACCAATTGTGATGACTTTTTGGTGTTTGACTCTTGTTATTGGGTCTTGGTCAAGGTTGATTTGACTTTGTCAAATTAATATCATTTGATTTAGGGGATTGATGGAATGTACATTCCATCTCCCAAAATGAATGAATGATATTAATTTGGTAAAAGTCCTCCTTTGATCAATTTGAGATTTCATCTATCCCCCCCCCCTCTTCACCTCATTCCCCTTCTTTATGCATTCATCTCATTTGGCCTATGATATCTCAAAGTCATAAAGCTAGTTGATTGAAAAATTAATATAAGTATGGATGAGATTAGGCGATACCTTTTGCATATTTTTTTTGTTTGTGGTATATTTCATGAGCATAGTTCATAATACTATGTCTCTAACATGCATTAACACCAAAATTCTATTGCCCGACCTCAAATAGTTGTGACTTCTACATAAGTCCAATTACGATTGCTTAACATATCGTTAAATTTATGACATAAAAGGCATAGAATTCTAGTTAGTGAGCTTGTAAGTCTCCACTCTTACATGTTATTGTGTGGAAACTTGGCATTTTTTCCTTCCTTTGGAAGATGTCTTGGTTCAAGGATCCATGCTTTTGATAAGTGGGTTGAGTGTTCTCCAAAGAATGTCTAAGAATGAAAAGAAAAAACAAAACAATACTAACTTCTAACCTATTAACTACTAACTTTTAATTTCAATCCCTTTAATTTAATGTCATTTAGTTCTAGCTTTTATACATTTGCCATTATTCATATCATTTTAATTGTTTATGTTAATGCAATTTTCACTTTGTCGATTTGGACCATATTGTGTGATATATTTTGTTTGTGTATACTTTATTTGTTTGTGTGGTCTTTGACCATTAATATACATAATAACAACAAAAACCCTAAAAAAAGTTTTGTGTGGACTGTTGGCTTGATCTTGGGCAAATGGACTTAGAATTTAGGCAACATTCGTATGCTAAAGGACTTGGCCAATGCCAACTTATTGAGAAACCAAGTGCTTGCAATTTGAAACTTCATCTGATACATCATTCAAGATCTCTCTAAGTTCATCTACAACATGATCATTGTGAAGCAGTCATTTTGAACCTGTGACTTGTGAAATTCATCTGTTACATGGGCTACCTTGAAGAAGATCATGGAATGGATAAGCTTGGATGTGGCCATCTTTATTTGATGTCTTTCTCTTAAAGATAATATAATTGTGCGTTTGTGTGTTGCTTGATTCTAAAAGTCCAAGGGAATTTTAGGTTTCTATTGACTTTCTTATCTATTGGATTGCTACCCACTTGGTCAGATCCTTTCAACTCTAAACTTTTACTTTTGTACATAGGATTAGTCTCTTCATCTTCTCCCAATTTCTTTAATTTCAAAATATCTCCCTCCTTTTTTAAAAGCTTCTTTGATTGAACTTATTTTGTTCTAAACTTTGACCACTTTTTCAAAAAGATAGAAACTTTGGCCTTATGCCATTGCATTTTCAAACTTCTTTTCTAAATCAAACTTGTAAATAGACTTAACTATACTTTACTTAAACTTTCAAAAATCCAAAAAGAACTAACTCATTCAAACCATTTTTAGGCCTTTGTGCCTTTCAAACTTAATTTTTGTTAAAAGCAATGCATCCACTTTGAAATTTGTATCACGAACTACGAGGTTTTGATCCCTCATTTTTATGTTGGTACGTAGGCACAAGACCAAAGGTCTTGCAAAACACAAAAATATAATTAATGAATTCTTTTCTCATCCCCCTCATTCTATTTGTTTGTAAACATCACTTTGTACAAAATACATATGCACACAAAAAGGGCTCCCAAGGAGTACCTAGGACACTTTGGGTGCTAACACTTTCGCTCTTTGTAACCCAACCCCCTTACCTGTAATCTCTGACATTTTATTAGTTTTGATTTGAAAACTTCTTACTTTTGGGTTTTGTTCATACTTTTTCCTTTTTTCCCTTTTTCCCCTCGGAAACAATAAAAGCGCGGTGGCGACTCTTGTCATTTGATCTCTAACTTATCCATAGTTTGATGATCATGAATTTACCGCTATAGGAATTAAGTGGTGACTCTGCTGGGGAGTAGTCTCCAGTGGGTTTAGCCTACTTTTTGTGTGTATATATTTGTATATATGTATGTGTGATATAATCTGCTTGTTGTGCTTGGTGATCTTTGAGTGGTGAGATAAGTTCTAACCCGAACTTAAGTGCAATTAAGATAGGAGGATGGTATAGTGATGTTCGACTTGTGTGGAGTAGTCCTTAACAAGTTGGCTTGAGATCCATCCGCTAAGTGGAGACTCTTTTGGATTTGGAAATGTCACACAAGTATTTGTGGTTAGGCATTACTATCTCTAATTTGGGTCTGAGAAGCTGATGACCGTAGAACATTTACCCCCTCTTGGCCTATATTGGACGTAGTGCGGAAATTGTTCAAGTATAGACTTGATAACAGTTGTTACACGATACTACACTCAGACGAGTTTCTCTTGAGAATATTATGGGTCGATGAGTCAATCATCTTAACCTGTAATATCCGATAGATGGATTTAAGACTCTGGGAACTTTTAGAATATGATCTACATGTTATTTATCCTTAGTTCACTCCTTTGGGATGATTCTTAGTCAGACTCCATGCTCGTGACTTGCAATAAACCCTTGATTCTTGGTTGATCCAATCAAGTATTGTCAATATCAATGGAACTTGTGTGTTGATAAGGTGTAAACCATAATCCATCAAAATGGATGATTGATATTGACAATGACTTGATTCATACCTTGACCTTTGTTTGCCTTGTGTGTGATCCCTTATTTGTGATTGTTGCATTCATGCATTCATGCGCATCATAACATTCATCACACGAAAATTTCAAGGAACTGAGGTATTATTTGCAAATATTTTCAGACCATGGACTGTGGACGAAGGAACACTAAGAAGTACAGTTTCAGATGTCCCGACTTGAAAGATTTAAGGAAGCTAGCATCTTTTGTATTAGATCCCTTGGACTTCAAACAACGTCATGGGAAGCTTTTGTCCATCTTGTTTGCTGATGTTGTTGAAGGACTCTTGAGTGTACTAGTACAGTTCTATGATCCTCTCTACCGTTATTTCACTTTCCCAGATTTTCAGCTTGTGCCTACCTTGGAGGAGTATTCTCATCTTTTCGGGATACCTGTTTCTAGTAGAGTGCCTTTTAGTGGATTGTAGGAGATTCCCCGATCTAATCTTATTACTGAAGTTCTTCACTTGAAGAAGTCTAAGATAGAGGCTAATTGGGTGAAGAAAGGAGGGTTATTTAGGTTGTCATCTGATTTGCTCATCAAGGAAGCTACTGCTTTTTCTCAAGCTGGTAGTGTGGACGCTTTTGAAGCTATCTTTGTGTTGCTCATTTATCGATTATCTTTGTTCCCTAACATTGACGGTTTTGTTGATGTTAACGCCATTAGACTTTTCTTGATTGGGAATCATGTGCCTACTTTGTTGGGTGATATGTATTTCTCTTTGCATCTAAGGAATTCTAAGGGTGGGGGAACGATTGTCTGTTGCATTCCTCTTCTATACAAGTGGTTTATTTCGCACTTGCCTCAGACACTTGCTTTTGTGGAGAACAAACAATGTCTAAGGTGGTCTCAGAGACTTATGTCTCTCACTTAGTTTGGTATGATCCGTCTTTGAGCAGTTTGGAGATTATTGATAGTTGTGGTGAATTCTCTAATTTGCCTCTCATTGGTACACAGGGAGGAATTAACTACAACCCTGCTTTGCCTCGTCGTCAACTTGGGTTCCCCTTGAGAGACAAACCTAATAACACTTTGTTAGAAGGTCTTTTCTATCAAGAGGGTAAAGATTCCCAACATTTGAAGCAGAAGATTATGCATGCTTGGCTTAATGTGCATAGGAAAAGAAGATCCGAGCTTGGTCCGCGCAATTGTGTAGCTTTGGAAGCTTACACTCTTTGGGTGAAAAAGAGAGCTTTGGAGTTGAATATGCCTTATCCTTGTGAAAGGCCTATGTCTATGGTTGTGGTTGAGCCGTTAACTCTCCCTAACCAGGATGTAGAGGAGTTGGAAGACACGCTCGTCAAGATGAAGCAAGAAAAGGACACGTGGGAAGAGCGTTTCCGTGCTTTGAGCAAGAAGAATGAAGAGTTGCAGTTGGAGTCTAAGGACAAAGATGCGCTTATTGAGCTACTTGAAGACCGAGTGACGAAGAGATAGAGAGAGCCAGAGGTTTCATCTTTTAGCATGCCTCAGCCTTCTGTTGCTTGGAAGAAGATTGTTGATCAGCTTGTCCTCGAGAAGACTCAGATGAAGGCTTCTTTTAAGACCGAGATCCATCGCATTCGAAGGAAGTACGCGCCTACAGCCAGATCTTCTGACATTGTTGTTAGGGATCCTTAGGATGACTAGTCTCCTTTTCTCTTGTATTTTTCATTTGGTTTCTGAAATTGTACTCAGTGTAGTTCTTCCAATTTATATAAATAAAAAGAGATTTTTGGTTATATCAAATTGTTGCAATTTCTATTTAAATACATATATTTGCAAATGATATAGTAGGTTCCTTGGAAATAAAAACAATCAAGCATTGCATCTCATGCATCATTTGCATAAGAAGGTTTTCGCCAGATGTCTGAATTGTGTTCCTTCCGTGATTTACCCAAGCTGACTCACCGGTACAATACCTGAGCCAATCATATGAGAATCATGGAGCACCTAGAGCAAGAGAACAAAGAGTCGAAGGATGAAATCGCCCGCCTGACTGCCATGATGGAGTCAGTTCTTGCCACTCAGAGTCAATCTGCTTCAACGCCTGCAACTCCTCCTGCGAGGACTGTTATTTCAGAGGTAGCTACCTCTACCGTGCATGCTGCTGCCGCCCATTTCGCGCCAACTATGCCTGCCAGATTCCCGTAGGGAATGTCGTCTAACTTCGTGCCTGAAGGCTTTGCGCCTTCCTTTGCTTCCATGCCCACATCTAGCCCGGTCATGTCCGTGCCACCTCCCGTTGTGCACACTTTACCTCGCGTAGAGGACACCATTTATCACTCCGAGCCGTATGAGGGTCTGAATGTCTATGAGAAAATGGATGAAATGAAAGATCAGTTTCTTGAGTTGCGCAAGGAATTGAAGACGATGAGAGGTAAAGATCTGTTTGGGAAGAGTGTTGTCGAGTTGTGTTTGGTGCCCAACGTCAAGATCCCAATGAAGTTTAAAGTGGATGACTTTGAAAAGTATAAGGGGAACTCTTGTCTGCTCAGTCATCTTGTGATGTATGCTCGCAAGATGTCTACTCAGACCGACAATGATCAATTGCTTATTCATTACTTCCAAGATTGTCTGACCGGTGTTGCGCTCCGTTGGTACATGGGATTAGATAGTGCCATCATCCTCACTTTCAATAACTTGGGGGAGGCTTTTGTCAAGCAGTATAAGTATAATGTGGACATGGCGCCAGATAGAGACCGGTTGAGGTCTATGTCTCAGAAGGACAAAGAGACATTCAAAGAGTATGCGCAACAATGGAGGGAGTTGGCTGCCCAGATCACTCCTCCTTTGGAGGAAAAAGAAATGACAAAGATCTTCTTAAAAACTCTGAGTTCATTTTATTATGAACGAATGATTTCTAGTGCCCCCAGTGACTTTACCGAAATGGTAAACATAGGGATGAGGCTTGAGGAAGGAGTCCGAGAGGGATGTTTGTTAAGAGATGAGGCATCAACAAGCAAGAGGTATGGTAGCAATTTCGGTAAGAAGAAAGACAGTGAGACGAATGCAATAAGCAGTAGGAGGCAGAGGAGGCCTCAGATCAGAAGGAATCCAACATCCCGTCTGTAAGACCCTAATTTTGACCCTAAGATCCCTCATGGCATCATATCATTGCTCATTGCATTGCCTTAAGGATCATATCATGTGTGGCTCCTTTACCCTTGGATGGGACTTGTGTGAGTGGTTTGAGACCACCAAACATGCTTGAATTGTATATTATTGCTTTTCTTATTTTGTTTACTAACCAAAAGTACAAAAATATGTCACTAACTCTTTTTGTTTTAAAGCTCAAGAGATCATGTGCTCCCTTTGCTCCTAGGAGGCTCCTAAGCTCAATGAAGTAGCTAGATGAAGATGAGAGCAAGCATGACAATGGTCCACAAATTTCCTAATCATCATATATGTCTCCCAAGTATCTAAATTTTCCAATTTGATTAAGATAACCCAAAGGGCTTGAGGATTGTTTCCCAAGGAAACCCTAATTCAACTGTGCATTGACTGTGCCTTGCTCATGAAGAAACCTCAACCTATGATCAAATTCAATCAAGGTAAGTTCTTTAATTCACCATTTTATGCATATTTGATCCTATGTTAGTATCCTTAATCACTCATTCATCAAGATATGAAGTTTGGCCTTGAGAAGTTGACCAGTCAAGTCATCTGACTAAACTGAGAATCACTGAGATATAACTTGTGATGTGTTTGTCAAATGAAGATGACCCTCAGAGAAAAAATGTTATTAAGAACCATATGAACAACTTTCATGTTAATTAAAAATCCATTTGAAACTTGGAAGGTCATCATTCATTTCAAAACATTATAGGTCATTTTGACTGAAACCCTAATTTTGGGTCAACTTCCCAAGGACTTAACTTCCTTATTTTTTATGATTTTGAGGTGAGACCAATTGAATTGGAAATATTAAGATGTCTAATTCAAATTTTATGTTGAACAAAATTTCATAATACTAAAAGAAACACATGTGATAATAAAAAACATTATAGGCCACTTTGGACCAAAGCCATTGAATTTGAAAATTGTCCAACTTCAAGTGCCCATAACTTTCTCATGAAAAATCCAAATGATAAAAAATTTAAGTTTAAATTTATCATATTGAAAAGATCTACAACTTTTATGTTGGAAGGTTTTCCATTTGAGGCTTGCATCATTGAAACAGAAGGGCTTGAAGTTGCTTGGTTTTGGCAAAAAATTTCAAAGGGAACCTAGACATGTTTTGTACCCTAAACTTCACAGCCAGTTTTCATAAATTTCCAAACTACAAATGGATTTTTTCCCAACATAACTTTTGTTCCTTATTACAAGAGCTTTCCAACCATTACTCACATGACCATTTTTGGATTTTTCATGTGGGAGTTTCGAAGAGATGAATGTTTATGGTCATTTGTGCAATTCACATTATAACATGATGTACAAGCTAATGCCAAGCCAGTTGCACGTCCAAATCATTTCTACTTGACCTCAACATGCATTTTCATTCATTCTTGGGCTTTGCAAGCGCCTGTACATGCCCATGCATGGAAGGTCCAATTTTCATGCACACGAGCATTGCACCTCATTGCATCAACTTCAGTTATAAATAGAAGCTCTACCTCATTCAAAAATCAATCACAAGGAGATCTGAAACGCTGCTGAAGTGAAAACCCAACCCTCACTCAAAGGAATTTCAGTTTTCAATTTCAATTTCAAGCTTGAATTTCAACATCCTTAGTTGATCTTCAAGTCCTAATTCTTTAGCCTTGCATCATCATTACATCTCCAGATCAAATTTGGATCAAAAGTTTGGAGAGATCGTGCTGTTCAAAGCTGCATTTCAGAGGTATATCACCAAACTATTTTGATCTGGATCTTGCTATACAATGTGAATTGCTTTGGTTTGAACTGTTTTCGGAAGTCCTCGAGCAAGAGGCAGGCCATTGGTGGTCTTAATTTCATGAATCATGGCATTTCGAATCAAACACCATGATCTTCAAGCTCTTGTTTCTCTCTAAATAGAAACATTGAGGAAGATCCAAGATTATAGGGGTGATGTACATCACCCCAACTTCATTTTGATACCCTTAGCTTTCATTTTTATTGAGGTTGAAATCCCTGCGTGTGGTGGCCGGAAATAGTTAGCTGGCCGGAGAAGATGGTGGTTTCCACCACCATCCCCACGTGGGAGCACCAGAGCCCTCAGATCTTGCCAAAACGTTTTAATCGTGGCCTTGTGTTATGTTGACTTATTTTAATTCAATGTACTGCGCGTTTGACTTTGGTCCATTGTGCATCCACGCTTCTGAACCGTGTGATCATGCCACGTCAATTAATGAAAGGATCATGTGGCGCTGGATTTTCCAGGTTTTCTTATTTCTGTTTTAATTTCATTAATTCCCTTTATTTTCAAAAATTCATAAATATTTTATTTGAAGTCACAAAAATATGAGACCAATGCCAAAAAAATTCTTGAAAAATCTAGTTTCATATTTTGATTTTTAATTATTTTTGTGACTTCATTTAATATTTTTTGTGAATTATTTGGTTTTTAATAGTTTTTAATTCATTTTAAATACTTTTTGATATCTGAAAAATCCAAAAATATTTTCTTAACACGTATGGGTAATGATAAGTCAATGAAAAATAGTCTCATCAATTTCTTAATTGATTTGAGATTTATTTGAGATTTTAGTTCATATTGTGTTATTTTTATTGTTTTTAATTGTTTTAAAATGGTTTCTGATTTCAAAAATTATTGAATTTTTTTTGTCAAAGCTTGTTTGACCATGTTAGACCTATGAGAATTTAATTGGACTTGTTCAAGTTGATTTGAATTAAATTTGAGGTTTGACCATGTTTTATTTATTTTATTTTACATTTTATTTTTAATTAAAAAATATCAAAAAAAATATGTTTGACTTGTTGACTTCTAATCTTCATTTCTCTTCTGTTTAGCATTGGTTGATAATGATCTGATTCACTTTTGACCAATTGTGTTTGACACTTTATTTCTTTTTCCATTCGTTTCATCTTCATCTCATTTCTTTTTATTTTGGCCAATGAGTTAATGTCTTATGGTTGGTCTTGACATATGAGAGGTTTAACCTTCTTTGATCCAAATCAAACTCAACTTGATCCAAGATCAAGTGAGTTGCTTTGTGTCCAAGATAGGTTACTTCTTGGTCAAGCAAAAAACCTAAAGTCCATACAAGGCCTTTCTCTTTTCTTTTAGCATGGCAAGTTGTAGGATCTTGGCTTACTAGTCATGATCTCTAACTTGTGTTTATTTGCCTATAGTTTTATTGACCGGCCTCAGATAGGTGTGACTACTACACTAGTCCACTTACGATTGCTTAACATAACGCTAAATTGTCTTATGACCAACTAACATAACTACTAACTGTTGAGAAGTATATCTTCGGCAAATATTTTTATATCGTATCCACAGAGATTGGGTAATATTACCGCCGTTCTATAATCCAAATGTTATAAGTTTATAAAGTAACAAAGTTGTTTTGGATGGAAATTTATCTTGTGAGTAAATGTTAATAAAAACAGTAAAATGGTTTTAATCAAATGTAAAAGCTTGGCAAGATTGGAGTTCACTATTTCAAATGCTTATGATTCCTTATGATAAATAAATAGATTCAAGATTATTGATGATGTTCAAGTATCCTCTCAAAGTCATTTATGTCTAAATGATATTGTGATAATCACTATATTGATCCTTAGACGATCTCTCCACCTAACTATCAATATAGCGATCTTTAATGCTTAATACCAAAGAAGAGTAATGAATAAATCTATCTCTACAACTTATTCCCTACTTGAAAATCTGTTTTATGTCAAGACTCAAATAATCTCTCTCGACAACTACTCAAATCTGGTTTTCAACTTAGGGCAAAAACAGTATTCAATACATCAACAATCTTTATCATATATATAAATCAAATGGAATACATAAACATATGAGAATAGCTACTACCTCCAATCTTGACAAAAGGGAGTTTAGCTCCTCATCATCATTGTTCAAAGCAGAAAGTTAAAGAAGAAAAACTCTCCTTTTTCTCTTACAAAAATCTCTCAATATCAATGTGTGAAATATAATCAATGAATGTGTTTTTTCTCTCCTAAAAGAGTTGACATTTCCTTAATTGATCATTTCCATCCAAAGTAGAAAAGCTATCCCAAGGCAGACACCAAAATGGCAAAACCAACTGGCCTTCAAAACAACACTTTTGACCCAAAAATCAGTTTGCTGGATTCGCAGGGTTCGCGGGGCGAACTGATGTTGTCTCATTCAGTTCGCGGGGCGAACTTTGTTCGCGGGGCGAACTTTGTTCGCGGGGCGAACTGAAGCTGCCTCAGTTTCCTTGCTTTGCAAGCTTCATCCAAAATCTTCCATATTATGATGCTGCAATCCAAAGCTTTCTCATCCAAAAATTCTACAAAACTAACAAAAATGTGAAATAACTATTCAAAACAAAATAAATTAAACCTAATTGCATTTATACAAAATAGTGAGAATAAAAGTGTGTATTTACATCAAAACTTGGTAAAAGGGACCAATAAAATGATATAAAAAGTAGTACCAATTGGTCCCTAACAACTCTCCCCAACTTAGCATTTTGTTTGTCCCTAAACAAAAGTTTCCACCCTTACAACCAAAGCAATGACACAAAAAATTGAAACAAGGATTTACCAAGGACATTCAAATGGTTCAAAAGCGTTTGGCATTTTCTCAATTCACCTATCTCAATTCTAGACAAAACATGAATAAGGGTAATGGTAAAGTGCAAAAATCATTCCAAGGAATTCAAAGCCATATATGTCAAAATTGAATCAAGCTTACACACACATCATAATAATGATGAATAACATGAAGGGTTACTTTCACTCATCCAAGCAATTAAATCAACAACAACTCAAATCATGCGGTTATCACAACAAGTACCAAATCATGTGAAAAATGAGAATCAAGAGGTCTTTCAAGGTTGTAATGTGGCTTAGGTTACAAGAAAGGATATGATTAAGAGAATTCAACAAAGTTGTCTATCCTAATGGAGCATTCTCAAACATTTAACTCTACACAATTTCTCTTTCTTTGATCCCTATCTTTTTCTTTTTCTTTTTTTTCTTTTCAAATCCACACAACCATGAGCATTTTCTTTGCTTTTTTTTTTCTATTCTTTTTTCTTTGCTCTATGGTTTCAAGGGTGATTTCTTTTTCTTGTTTCTTTTCATATTTTTACCCTTTCATAAAAACTCACTTTTCCAAGTTTCGAATCAACTTTTCACTTTACTCTCCCCAACTTTAGATTCCAAAACCAAATTTATTCAATAATGCTCCCTACTTAGACATAAGCAAAAGGCAAAATTTTGCAAACAACTCGGTTTGAGGTTTCAACTGATACAAAAGAAATTAGGATTCATTTATTCCAAAATTTTCAATTGATTTTTCAATGATTAATAAAATGAATCCTAAAATAAGCTCAAAGGGGTTTAACTAAGGATTATTCCTCACAAGGTTAGTTGATTCAGGCTTTTTGGTCAAGTGGTTTCTCTCACAAACAATGCCTCTATCATTTTCAAAATTTTCACACAAAAATAGATTGATGCATGATTTAGCATGATAAGAATGAGTTAAAATAATGCTCGGTTTCCCGCTTTTTTGTGTACAATGGAAAGCTTCCTCACAAATGGTTAAGTCCTATTTTGATTCAAAGATGACATACATTTCAATGAGTTTATGATATGAAATTTTGCACAAACCATCAAACTACTCATGTTAAGTCTAGAAAGCGATAAAGTGTACCTTGAAATACCGACACTAATTCTTATCATCACCACTCGAGGTGTCCTATGCTTCTTTCTTTGCGATCATTTCTCGGTTGCTTTAAGCTTGACTTAAGAGTAAGAACAATTAAACAAAAAATGTTGGTAACCAATTTGATTGTAACACACTTAAATCTCAAAAAGTGTTCATGCAATTATTAAGCCAAACTCTAAAGTTCAACAAACTACCCAATCTTCCTTCAACTCATCGCCATGGATTACGCCACCTCCTACACCCCCCAAAAAAAATAGGCCTGCCCTCAGGCCACTTATCATAATCAACATAATCCTCCTAGGAAGGGAATGAAGAGGAGAAGTTTTGAAATTTGGAGGTTTGGAAGTGGGGCGGCGAGGTTGTTGAAAGAATCTCCTAAGTTTGTCAAAAAATTGGTTCTGCCATTCACTGTTCGCGGGGCGAACCTTGTTCGCGGCGCGAACTGAAGCTGTGAATTCAGTTCGCGGGGCGAACGGTAAAAAACAGAACCCAATTTTTTCAAAATTTAACACAGCAGAAACTCACACAGCAGAAAAAATTTAAAATGCAGACTTACAACGTTGGGTTGCCTCCCAACAAGCGCTTTGTTTAATGTCGTTTAGAGCTCGACGGTTCAACGGTCTTCACGATCCGACTTTGTTGAGCAACTTCCTCAAGGGCTTTGTTGTCTTCAAGAGATTCTTGATGAACCTTCGATAAAATCTGATACCACCCGTCTTCGGAACTACTTGCACAACACTCACCCATTCACCATCGGAGATAGAACAAATCATCCCGGCCTCCAATAGTTTGACAACCTCCTTCTTTTCCAGCACTTGAATCAATTTGTCTTCCTCTTTTGTGGACAATGTATTACTAACGACCACCGGTTTAGTACAGTCATCACCCAAGAACAAATACTTCAAATTTGGGCTAGTTTTGGCTCTTCCACTTCCTTTGTCATATCCAAGCCTTCGTTTACCTCTTCATAAAAAACAAGTTCTCCACGAGACTCTAATTCATGCAACATTGCTTCCATCTCTTTTCCTTCATTGTTGGTCGAAACTTTGTAGACTCCGATAAGAGATTTCTCTGATGGATTAGAAACATGAACCTGGTCTGCGATCTCAACTAGTCCCTCCTTGATGGCATCGATTCGAAAGGAGTCATGCTTAACATTAAAATGCTTTTTGGCTTCAAAAAGATTGAAGGCTACCTCTTCATCTTGCACCCTCACTTTCATTAGTCCATCATCAATATCAATCATCATTCGGGCCGTTTTCATGAATGGTCTTCCAAGAATTATAGGAACCTCACGATCTTCATCCATGTCTACTATCACAAAATCTACCGGAAACAAGAATTTGTCCACCTTCACTAACATGTCTTGAGCAACTCCATATGGTGAAGTGGTAGACTTGTCAGCTAGTTGTAAAGTCATCCTTGTAGATTTGATCTCAACATTTCCCAATCTTTTGACAATGGATAGGGGAATTAAATTGATGCTAGATCCCAAGTCAATTAAGCCATTACCAATATAGGTATCTCCAATGGTTACCGGTAAAACGACTCGGCCCGAATCAGATTCCTTTCTTGGGAGGGTCTTTTGAATGATGGCACTACAACGTGCATCAAGCAAGATGGTTTCGTCTTCCACGTGTCTCCTCTTCTTTGTAAGAATGTCCTTCATGAACTTAGCATACCGTGGCATTTGTTCTAATGCATCAGCAAATGGAATGTTGATTTGGAGTTGCTTGAAGATGTCCATGAACCGTGCATAATGTCTAGCAATATCCTTCTTTGATAGTGCGTGCGGATAGGGTAGATGTTGAACTGGAATGACATTCACTACTTTGTCTCTTGTTTTCTTTTCTCTTGGTTTAATTTCCTTCCTCATTTCCGCTTCACACTGCTGTTCTTCCATCAATTGCTGATTCTGCTGTTTTCGCGGCGCGAACTTAGCAGTTTCTGCCACTTTCTCCTTCCCACAAGCCACATCCTTATTTTCCAGCACAACATCCATATCATTCTCAACTGTAATTTCCTCACCTTTTTTACTTGCCAACTCTCTACCGCTTCTAGTAAAAATTGCTTTACAATGCTCCTTTGGGTTGGGTTGTGTGTTAGCGGAGAAAGAAGATCCTGCGTTTTGTTCCGACAGTTGCTTTGCAAGTTGGCCTACTTGAGTTTCCAGATTTTTAATTGCTGCTTCGTTACTCTTCTGATTTGCCATGGAAGCTTGCATGAATTGTTGAAGAGTATCCTCTAGCTTGGAACTTCCTCCTTGCGACTGCTGTCCTTGAGAATTTGGATGTTGGTAAGGACTTTGCTGCTGAAAATTTTGGTTGTTGAACCTTGATGGTTGATAACCTTGATTGTTCCTTTGATAGCCTTGATTTTGATTGTTCACATAACTCACTTCTTCTAGTGGAGGACAAAAACCAGTAGGATGATCTCCTCGACATAATTTGCAACATGCTACTTGATGTCGAACTTGAGAACCTTGAATTTCCTTCATTTGTTGTGGAAGCTTGGCCATTTGTTGAGTAAGCAACTCCACTTGTTGAGAAAGTAACTTGTTTTGAGCAAGGATGGCATCATTGGTATTTAACTCAAGAACTCCCGGTTTCCGTTGTGAAGGACTACGGTCATGTTGACTTTGACGATCATTGAGTGCCATCCGATCAATAATGACTTTAGCTTCTTCAGCATTCTTTGACATAAGAGAACCACCCGCGGTAGCATCCAAAAGTGTTCTATGAGTTGATTGGAGCCCATTTAGAAAAATATGGATTTGAGTGAGCTCATCAAAACCATGACCCTTGCATTTTCTCAACATTGACTTGAACCTTTCCCAAGCCTCATTTAAAGATTCGTTGCTTCCTTGAGTGAATACCGCAATAGCCGTTTTGGCTTCCATGAATCGGGATTGAGGGAAATATCTTTCTAAGAACTTTTCTTCTAACAAATTCCAATCCGTCATCACTCTTGCTGTTTGATCAAGGTACCACTCTTTTGCCTTTCCCACTAAGGAGTGTGGGAACATCCTCTTGAATAATGTTTCTTCACCCTCTTCGTCTATTCCCGTAGAACCCGCAATATCATAGAATTTGATGAGATGGGTATACGGATCTTCATGGTCCATAACGCTAAATTGTCTTATGAACAACTAACATAACTAATAACTGTTGAGAAGTATATCTTCGACAAATATTTTTATATCGTATCCACAGAGATTGGGTAATATTACCGCCGTTCTATAATCCAAATGTTATAAGTTTATAAAGTAACAAAGTTGTTTTGGATGGAAATTTATCTTGTGAGTAAATGTTAATAAAAACAGTAAAATGGTTTTAATCAAATGTAAAAGCTTGGCAAGATTGGAGTTCACTATTTCAAATGCTTATGATTCCTTATGATAAATAAATAGATTCAAGATTATTGATGATGTTCAAGTATCCTCTCAAAGTCATTTATGTCTAAATGATATTGTGATAATCACTATATTGATCCTTAGACGATCTCTCCACCTAACTATCAATATAGAGATCTTTAATGCTTAATACCAAAGAAGAGTAATGAATAAATCTATCTCTACAACTTATTCACTACTTGAAAATCTGTTTTATGTCAAGACTCAAATAATCTCTCTCGACAACTACTCAAATCTGGTTTTCAACTTAGGGCAAAAACAGTATTCAATACATCAACAATCTTTATCATATATATAAATCAAATGGAATACATAAACATATGAGAATAGCTACTACCTCCAATCTTGACAAAAGGGAGTTTAGCTCCTCATCATCATTGTTCAAAGCAGAAAGTTAAAGAAGAAAAACTCTCCTTTTTCTCTTACAAAAATCTCTCAATATCAATGTGTGAAATATAATCAATGAATGTGTTTTTTCTCTCCTAAAAGAGTTGACATTTCCTTAATTGATCATTTCCATCCAAAGTAGAAAAGTTGTCCCAAGGGAGACACCAAAATGGCAAAACCAGCTGGCCTTCAAAACAACACTTTTGACCCAAAAATCAGTTTGCTGGATTCGCAGGGTTTGCGGGGCGAACTGATGCTGTCTCATTCAGTTCGCGGGGCGAACTGAAGCTGCCTCAGTTTCCTTGCTTTGCAAGCTTCATCCAAAATATTCCATATTATGATGCTGCAATCCAAAGCTTTCTCATCCAAAAATTCTACAAAACTAACAAAAATGTGAAATAACTATTCAAAACAAAATAAATTAAACCTAATTGCATTTATACAAAATAGTGAGAATAAAAGTGTGTATTTACATCAAAACTTGGTAAAAGGGACCAATAAAATGATATACAAAGTAGTACCAATTGGTCCCTAACACTAACTACTAACTTTAATTCAAGCATTTAATTTCTTGCAATTTACTTTAATGCAATTTACTTTCTTGCTCATTTATTCATATTGCTTTTCCCTTGGCTCACTTGAGCACATATTTTATGTTTATGTTATTTTCCTTTTGCTCATTTGAACTCATTATTGTATATAAATATATTGTTGTCTTGTGGTTGTTTTGTCTTTGTATGTGTGAACCCAATGCAAAAAGGAGAAAGGACTTAGAATTAGGACCTTACCCATGCTTAAAGGAGTTCAAGAGCGACTAGGCCTCATGCCTTTAGAATGCTAAATTTCTTGAAGAGCAACTAGGCCTCATGCCTTTAGAATGCTTAATCTTAAAGTTGACTTCAAAGGACCCCTAATCTAAACTCATTCTTTGTCCATTCCTCTTATTGTGTTGTGAACTTTTTGATGTTTGCTCTTGTGTGATAGGGATTCCATCTTGAGATAGTAAGAAGGACCATTGTCATGAGTAGCCAAGTTAAGAGAGACAAGCCAAATGGAGATCCTAGGAGCTTGAATCTAAATATTGTGTGATTACTTGTTGTTTGCTAAGTCCAAAGGAAATGAGCATCTTGAATCATCTTTATGATCTCAAGAAAAGGAACTCCAAGGGTTTTGTCCTCTCTCTTTATCATTGTATGCTTTAGGACTAGCCTTTCTCTTCTTCTCTCCACTCTAACCCAAGCCAAACTCTTCTTATGCAAACTTTGACTTTGTTTCAAACTAGAAACCTAGGCCTTATACCTTTGAATTTTCAAAATCTTTCTCATTAATAATCATTGTGAATAAACATTAATTCAACTTTGACCTCATTTTGTGAATACACTTAACTTGTAAATACAACCCACTTCAAGTTGCTTTTGTGGTTTCAATGGCCACCTTTGTTAAAACTTTTCACAAACATTAGCCATAGGTTTGAGTTATCATAGTGGTTGATGTAAACCTCACCTTATCCTTAGTGGTTGGATTATAAGTCTTCCATACTTATTATAGGTTTAACCCCTCACTAGTATGTTGAATCCTTCCTCACATCGTGGATTGTTGGTTTAGCTTGAGTTTTCTCCCTTTGATAACAAAAGACCTTAAGGCTTTTGATCAAATCAATTCACCAATCTTTGTGATTTTTATCCCGAACTACGAGGTTTTGATCCTACCTTTGTGATGGTACGTAGGCAATGGGTTCATCCATTCAAACAACAAAATTTGTAAATATAATCTATTCTTTTCTCATCCCCCAATATTTTGCACATATTTTCACAAATATCAACTTACAACACATGTTTGCAAAAAGAGGTTCCCTTAGAGTACTAAGGATGTTTTGGGTGCGTAAAACCTTCCCATTTCATAACCAACCCCCTTACCTAGATCTCTGACATTTTTATTAGTTTTTGATTTGATAAAACTTCTTACTTGGCTTTTATTCGCTTTTTAGCCATTCCTTTAGACAAATAAAAGTGCGGTGGCGACTCGAATTGTATGCTTACTTTTGGTTTAGTCAATAAACCTAAAGGTAACGAATACCCCGCTACACCGTCAACATCATCATCAAGTATCTTCCGTTATCCCAGTATTTTCTAATCAACAAACAACACCAGTGCAACAACAACAACGTCAACAACAACAACCGCAACAACGAACGAACACCTACAATAACAACAATACCAACAACAATCATCAGCAACAAAAATTTGAAAGGAAGAAGGTCTCTTTTGACCCGATTCCTATGTCTTACGCAGAGCTTTATCCGTCCTTGGTTCTCAAGAACCTGATCCAACCAAGAAACCCGCCCACAGATTCCAGAACCACTTCCTTGATGGTATAAACCTAAGCTCCGTTGTTCTTTTCATCAAGGAGCACCCGGACATGATATTGAAAATTGTTATCTGCTTAAGTATGAGGTCCAGAAGCTGACGAAGAGTGGTATGGTGTCCTTCGAGGACCGTGCGACGAATGTGAAAGCAAACCCGTTGCCCGCTCATGGGAACTCTTCTGTGAATATGGTGGATGGTTGTCCTGGGGAGTTTAAAGTTTTTGATGTGTGTTTTATCAGGAGTTCCTTAGTGCGGATGCATAAGGATGTTTGTTTGGTAAGTGAATGTGAGCACGACCATGATGGTTGTGTTGTATGTAGTGCTAACCCGAGGGGTTGCGAAGTTGTGAAAAAGGACATCCAACGACTGATGGATGAAGGCATGAGCCAAATTGTTCAATCCCGTCATACAAATGACGATGTTAATGTCATAGTGCCTGTTTTCAAGCAGCCTGAGAAGTTGGTGATTCAGTATGACTCCAGTAACAACAATAGTCAAAGATCAATATCGCCGTTGGTAATACGGTTAGCGAGCCCAGTCCCGTATTCATCTAATAAAGTTGTGTCGTATCAGTATAATGCTACAATGATGGAGGATGGTCAAGATGTCTCGTTACCTACGACTAGTTCAGTGGTGAGCATTGCTGATGTTACTAAGGTGACCCGCAGTGGTTGAGTGTTTGGGCCGGTGTTCTCAAAGGATAAAGAAGAAGCAGTTGTAAGTAAGAAAGTGGAAGTGCCTGTTGAAAGCCCAATTGGTTGTTCAAAAGATAAGTCTGGTGAATCCAACAACTTGAAACCCAATGATGATGATGAGGTACTTCGGTTAATTAAAAGAAGCGAGTTTGATGTGGTAGAGCAGCTGCTCCAAACTCCCTCAAAGATCTCAGTGTTGTCTCTGCTCATGAATTCCGAAGCGCACAGAGAAACACTACAGAGAGTTCTAGAGCAAGATTTTGTAGAACATGATGTTATAGTGGATCAATTCGATCATATTGTGGCTAACATCACTTCTTGCAATAATCTTAGCTTCTGTGATGAAGAACTCCCTAAGGAGGGAAGAAATCATAATTTGATTTTGCACATCTCGATGAATTGCAAAGAGGATGCTTTGTCAAATGTGTTTGTTGACACCGGTTCGTCACTAAATGTGCTTCCGAAGTCAACTTTGTCGAAGCTATCTTACCAAGGAGCGCCTATGAGGTATAGCGGTGTAATTGTCAAAGCTTTTGATGGTTCACGCAAAACGGTTATTGGTGAAGTGGACCTTCTAGTTAAAATAGGTCCGAGTGATTTTCAAATTACTTTTCAAGTAATGGATATCCACCTGTCCTATAGTTGCTTGTTGGGAAGGCCATGGATCCATGAGGCAGGAGCAGTTACCTCAACTTTGCTCCAGAAGCTCAAATTTGTGAAGAATGGCAAGCTAGTGATTGTTGGTGAAGAGAAGGCGTTATTGGTTAGCCACATGTCATCTTTCTCTTATGTGTAAGTTGAGGATGAGGTTGGAACTCCGTTCCAAGCCTTATCTATTGCTGCTGAGAAGAGAGTTGGGGCACCTGTGTCCTCATTGAAAGATGCTCAAAAGATTGTGGAAAAAGGCAATGTCGATCAGTGGGGGCGCATGGTAGAGGTCTCCGATAACAAAGGCATAACCGATTTAGGATTCCTGAAAGGTTCATCAACTGCAAGGTTTGAAGGTATGCAACTTAGCTTCCGTAGCGGAGGGTTCATTCATGGCAATGACAACACTTAGTTGATGTGCTAGAAGATGATGAAGAGGAAGACTGCACCAATTTTGTGACGCATGGAAAGGCTTGCAACAATTGGACTGCTGTTGATATTCCTGTTATTTTGCATCAATCTAAGTAATTACTTTTATATGTTTTAAAATCCTTCTCCTATGCCTAAGGGAGAAGTGAACATTGTTTCGGGCATTTTCAAATTGATCATCAATAAAATTAATTTTATTCATCCACATCTATGATATTTGTTTTTTACATTTTGTTTTATTCTGAAAATGGTAATCACAAAAAAACATAAATAAACTATATAATTATCCATCTGCATAATATTTGGTCATAAATTCACTTCTCTAAAATCAAAATATCAAATCATTATACAGGTTGGTCCCTAACCCCATTGAATACAACGATCCTTCTCCTTCTCCAAATTTTGAATTCCCTGTGTTTGAGGCCGAGGAGGAAAGTTATGTAGAAGTAAGTGATGAATTATCTCATCTTCTTGACCAAGATGAAAAGACCATTCATCCATTCGAAGAGTAAGTCGAGTTAGTCAATTTGGGTTCCGAGGATGATGTGAAGGAAGTCAAGATTGGGTCTCGACTGTGTCCAGAAGTCAAGAAGGGGTTGATTGATCTTCTTCGAGAGTATTCAGATGTGTTTGCTTGGTCCTATCAAGACATTCCTGGGTTGGATTATGAGATTGTGGAGCATAGATTACCGTTGAAGCCAGAATGCCCGCCTGTCAAGCAGAAGTTGAGAAGAATGCATCCTGATATGGCTGTGAAGATCAAAGAGGAAGTGCAGAAGTAGATTGATGTTAGTTTCATTGTAACTGCTAAGTATCCGCAATGGGTGGCCAATATTGTGCATGTGCCGAAGAAAGATGGAAAAGTCCGCATGTGTGTTGAATATAGAGATTTGAATAAAGCCAGTCTAAAAGATGATTTCCCTCTGCCACACATTGATATGTTGGTAGACAATACTGCTAAATTCAAAGTCTTTTCGTTTATGGATGGATTTTCCGGATATAATCAGATCAAGATGGCACCCGAAGATATGGAGAACACCACATTCATTACACCTTGGGGAACATTCTGTTATAGAGTGATGCCTTTCGGTCTAAAGAATGCTGGTGCAACTTACCAGAGAGAAATGACTACTCTTTTTCATGATATGATTCATAAAGAGATTGAAGTATATGTCGATGACATGATTGCTAAATCAATTAATGAAGAGGAACATGTTGAGCATTTGTGGAAGCTATTCCAGCGTTTAAGGAAATATAAACTCCGCTTGAATCTCAATAAGTGTACTTTTGGTGTTCGTTATGGTAAGTTGTTGGGCTTTATTGTCAGCGAGAAGGGTATTGAAGTTGATCCTGCCAAGGTCAAAGCAATACAAGAGATGCATGCGCCCAAAACTAAGAAGCAAGTCAGAGGTTTTCTCGGCCGCTTGAATTATATTTCCAGATTCATTTCCCACATGACTGCCACATGTGCGCATATATTCAAGCTTTTTTGAAAAGATCAATCTTGTGATTGGACCGAAGATTTCCATAAAGCTTTTGACAGTATCAAGGAATATTTGCTTGAACCTCTGATTTTGTCTCCACCTGTTGAAGGAAGACAGTTGATCCTGTATTTGACTGTGCTCGAAGATAGTATGGGTTGTGTTCTTGGTCAGCAAGATGAGACTGGAAAGAAAGAATTTGCAATCTACTACCTCAATAAGAAGTTCACCGACTGTGAGACTCGGTATTCTATGCTTGAGAAAACTTGTTGCGCATTAGCTTGGGCTGCTAAGCGTCTGCGCCAATATATGTTGAATCATACCACTTGGTTGATATCCAAAATGGATCCAATCAAGTATATATTTGAGAAGCCTGCTTTAACTGGGGGAATTTCCCGTTGGCAGATGTTGTTATCAGAGTATGATATCGAATACCGATCTTAGAAAGCAATCAAAGGTAGTATCTCGGCTGACCATTTGGCTCACCAACCGATTGAAGATTATCGGTCTGTACAGTATGACTTTCCTGATGAAGAGATTTTGTACTTAAAAATGAAAGATTGTGATGAACCATTGCTTGAAGAAGGGCCAGAACCTGGTTCCCGTTGGGGCATGATATTTGATGGAGCTGTTAATCAATATGGAAATGGCATTGGGGCAGTGACTATTACTCCTCAAGGTATGCATCTACCATTTATAGCTAGATTGACTTTCAAGTGTACAAACAATATGGAGGAATATGAAGCTTGCATTATGGAGCTTGAAGAGGCCATGAATCTCAGAATCAAGTATTTGGATGTCTTCGGTGATTCGACTTTGGTTGTAAATCAAATCAAAGGTGAGTGGAAGACGAATCAACCCGATTTAATACCATATAGAAATTACGCGAGGAGGATTTCAAATTTCTTTACAAAGGTTGAGTTTCATCATATCCCTCGAGATGAAAATTGGATGGCAGATTCTCTTGCAACATTGGCATCAATGATTATAGTGAAATATTGGAATGAAGTTCCCAATTCATCTGTGATGCGTCTTGATAGGCCAGCTCATGTGTTCGCTATTGAAGAGACCAAAGACGAGAAGTCATGGTATTACGACATCAAATGTTTCCTCCAAAGTCAAATTTACCCGCCTGGGGCATCTTTGAAAGATAAGAAGACTTTGAGAAGATTAGCCGGCAATTTCTACTTGAATGATGATATATTGTACAAGAGAAACTTCGACATGGTTTTGCTCAAATGCGTGGATAGACACGAAGCAGACTTGTTGATGACCGAAGTGAACAAAGGTTCCTTTGGTACTCATTCCAATGGACATGCAATGGCGAAGAAAATGTTACGAGCTGGTTACTATTGGCTGACAATGGAATCTGACTGTTGCAAATTTGTGAAGAAGTGCCACAAGTGTCAAATTTATACTGATAAGATTCATGTTCCTCCGACACTATTGAATGTTATCTTTTCCCCATGGCCCTTCTCCATGTGGGGAATTGATGTGATTGGGATGATTGAGCCCAAAGCTTCGAATGGACATCGTTTCATTTTGGTGGCAATTGACTACTTCACAAAATGGATCGAAGCGGCATCATATACAAATGTGACCAAGCAAGTTGTTGTGAGGTTTATCAAGAATCAAATTATATGTCGTTATGGTGTGCCAAGTAAGATCATTACTGACAATGGATCGAACTTGAATAATAATATGGTGGAAGCTCTTTGTAAAGACTTCAAGATTGCACATCATAATTCTTCTCCCTACAGACCTAAGATGAATGAGGTTGTTGAAGCTGCGAACAAGAACATCAAGAAGATCATTCAGAAGATGGTTGTTACATACAAGGATTGGCATGAGATGCTTCCATTTGCTTTGCATGGATATCGTACATCCATCCTTACTTCAATAAGGGCAACCCCTTTTTCTCTTGTATATGCTATGGAAGCAGTGCTCCTCGTAGAGGTTGAGCAATCAAGCAATAGTATGCATGGATGAAAGAAACAAGTATAACAAATGACAGATGAATCAGACAGATAAAAAGATGCACAAAAGGTTCACTGAAATAATTAAATCGGGAAATGAGGTAAGGATCAAATAAAATCAAGATACAAGGCCTCTAATACATGGAATATGAGATGCACAAGGGAGGATCAAAAGATCTCTTCAATTGCCATAAGCAATCCCTAAGTCAAACATCGATCATAAAGAAGTCAACTAAAAATTCAAGTCAACTTAAAAAATATCAAATAAATAGCAAATTAATCAAGAAAATTATGAACAATTAAACTAACTAAGGTGGGGTCAGGACATCATCATCCCCCAAAAATATTTTAAAAATAATGAAAATTGGTACATGAATTAATTGGAACAAAATGGAGGTCAAAACAAAAGTCAACTAACCAAACTAGGTCAAAAATAAATCCACAATAAACTGAAAATGGGAAATAAAATTCCAAAAAAAGGTCAGGTTGACCATGGGACAGTGGTCAACCTTCATCCCAAAAATCAAAAGCTAAAAATAATTTTAAGACATGAAAATAAAATCAAGAAAAAATGTGTGTTAAAATGGATCAATTGGAATAAATAATTAAAATAAAATATTAATATTAAATAAAGACGAAAATAAAAATTAAATAAAATTAAATAAGGCATTAAGAAATATGGAAAATATTTTTTGATATTTTTATGAATAAATAAAATATTTTAAAATAATTAAAATCAGAACAGAAAAATGGATGTGAATTAAAAAAGAAAATAAAAATGGACATGTGTTAGTGTTGATGGGCCAGGCAGGGGAGGTGTGGAAAGCAGGAAAGCGCAGGCCCAGTACAAATCATTTATTCAGGGCGTGACAAAAATTAAATAACGTTTTAATAAAATAAATCATGTGACATATGTATCAATTGGTCAAGTTGGTTTAAGTGACTAAAAGACAAAATAGCTTGCACGGCCAGGATTAAAACACATGCATTGGATCTAATGGCCCTTAATGTGACACGTATTCATCTTCTTCCACAAACCAAACCCTAGCCATGCCATGCTCATGCAGCCACGTGAAAATGCAGTGAGTTTTTTCAATCTTCCAATCAAGAATACAAACACTATAGTGCACCAAATTGCATGAAATAAAAACCAAATATCAAGTACGAAATGTGTAGATTAACATGGTGACTTGTTTTTGGTTAAATGATGGTTTGATCATGGAGCAATGTTGTCAACAAGGTGACAACGTGGGCACGGTCTAGGGCAAAAACTCAACAGCACAAATTAATAACAATAACACAAGCATGTGATTGGCATTGTAAACAAGCATAAAAATAGCATGATGCAAGCATGATATATCAATGGATGACTATGGAAGATAGAGTAAGATGATTACCTAGTGGAGGCTTGATGAAAACAGATCTCTAATGCTCCTGCCTTGCCTTGCTCGAAAATTCACCAATGCTTCCTTGGTTTAGGGTTTGCATCCTTTAAATATGGTGAAACAAATGTTTAAATGGGCTTTGAAATAATTATTTGTCCATAAGCCAAGTGAGGTGTAGAAAGAGGGCATGTGAAATGTGTTATATTGGGCCAAACTTAAGTGAATGGATATCCAATGCATGGCCAAAAGAGGTGGCAAAAACGTGGGCTGGTTTGCAGCATAACTTGGCAAGCAAGAAATCCATTCCAAGGTGGTGACTTTATGGCCATGTAACTTGATGCTCAAGTCACCAATTGGTGAGACAATGCAAACAATAGAGAGATATCATGGAGTATGTCATCTTTCATGTTAAGCACAAGTTGAAATGATGAATGGAAGAAGGTGAAAAATGGTCCTTAAGTTCAGGTTGCACCATGCAAAACTGATTGGGCCGGTTTGGCCTAAAATCTGCCTAGAAAATCAAGTCATGGTGCCCATTTTAGGTGAATGTATCTCTCAAGCTATGGATCCAAATGAGATGATTCCAAAAGGATGTGAAAGAGGACATGGCAAGGTATAATTGTTGTGAAGAAAACATTTTCAAATGGTGCCTTGAAGTGCAAGAAAACTAGCCAAGAAGTCTTGACAAACTTTGAAGATTTTTGGACTTAGAAATTTTTCTAAGTGTCCTAAAAAAATGTCTCACTTTTTCTAAGCATAACTTTCTCAATTTTGATCCAAATGGAGCAAACTTTATATATCTAGAAATCTTAGAACAAGAGGAACAACTTTCATGTTGGAGAAATTTTCTAATGGAGCTTTTATCTTGACGAAAAATGGGCTTAAAGTGAGTACAAAAATCATGAAAACTTGTCCTAAATGGAAAGTCAACCATTTCCAAATTAAGTAACTTTTCCAATTCCTGATTAAATGATGAATCCATGATCCAACCTTGATAAAATTTCACATGTAGGCTCCCCTAGGCATGAATTTTGAGATCCCACTCTCAAAATGTCAGGAGTTGGCTTTTCTGGCCCCACAGTTGACTTTTCCCAAACTGTCTGGTTCCCGATTCCAGTGATCAATTGAAGCACTCCTGGCTCAAATAAAGAGATGATTTTTTGTATGTAGACCCTTGTGGACATATGGAGGGCCATGGAAAAGAGTTTCACCCAAAGAATCAGAAATAAATTGATTTTATGCCAAACCCTAATTTTAGGGCAAAATGGATCGGGAACTGATTGCACTGCTTGCCAATGGATCTTTCTGAGATAGTTGTGAATCTTCCTAGGACAAGATGCCTCTCTAATCATGATATGGATGAGCTCCTCTATTTCCAACCAAACATTTCCTGTTGCAGGTAGCCATGAAACCCTAATTTCCTGATTAAATCCGGAAGAAAACTCTGATAGCTCTGAATCCTTCACTGATGAACTGAGGACCATAATAAGATACCTGGACCCCCCTGAGACCCTTGAGACTTGTATATTTAGAAAATGAAGTCCAATTCTCAATCTTGCTTTGTATGGGCTCCTTCTGTTAAGGAGTGATTAATCAAAACCTGATTTCCAAGTCACTAATGCAGTATGCAATGAGTATGACCTAATATGATGCTAATGAAGTGTGAAACATAATCCCATGCTTCCAAGAAAAATGAAGGGTAAATTTTGGGGTATTACACTTATGGATGATTATTACTTCAGTTTCCTCCCCAGTTGGTTATCTGGATGGAACCACTCCCCTTGAGTTATGTCCTCATTGGGTTGAGTCTTGATTGTCTGTTTCTTTCTAGCTCCTACCTAGATAGATACTTTGAATTCCCTAAGAGTCTATTGCCCAGTAACTAATAATATTCTTCTTAGTTTGCAGTTTATTATTTCTTGCCCAATACCCGGAAAAGTGTCCCAGCAGTAGAATCCCTAGTGGATCTGATTCCCCAGGAAGTATATCCTTGATATGATCACCCTATCCGATGACGGATATCTTTCCCTCCCCTGCTTGAGTCTATCCTTGATATGTTCATCCTGACCGATGACGAATATTCTCTTTTTGGTATCCTACCCAGTAAAAAGGTAGTTGTAATCCCTATTCTTGTTTCCCAGAGAGTTAATCCTTGATATGTTCATCCTAACCAATGACGGGTTTCCTTCTCTTTGTGGTCTTCTACCCATTAACCGGTAGTTCTAAACCCTGCCTTTGTTCCCCCCGCAGAGTTGATCTTTGATATGTTCACTTTAACCAGTGACAGATTCTCTCTATTGGTATTCTATCCAGTAACTGATAGATGTAATTCCTATTTTATCTCCTCGCAGAGTCTATCCTTGATATGTTCATCTTAACCGGTGACAGATTTTCTCTTTGACAGTATTCTATCCAGCATTCGATAGATGTAATTCCTACTTTTTGTTCAGTTGGTTTATCCATGATATGTTCATCTTAACCGATGATGTATATCCTCCTTGACAACCCCAGGTAAGTTTATCCTTGATATATTCATCCTAACCGATGACGGATTTTCTTCCCTATTGAGTTTATCCTTGATATGTTCATCCTAACCGATGACGGATACTCTCACCCTTGGTTTTCTGCCCAGTAACTGGTAGTTGTACATCCTATTTTTCTGCATTTTTCCCCGACAAGGATATTCTTACCCAGTAACTAGTAATGAATTTCCTTCTGTTGTTTCCCAGTGAGTCATCCTTGATATGTTCATCCTAATCAGTGACATATGTTCTCTCTATCAGATCTTTATTATCTCCTTACCCAGTAACAGGTAGTAGATGGTGATCGCTCGACTGTGTGAGTCGAGAATGGGATACAAACTGCAAGTGCACAGTTCTATCGCGTAGTTTTAAAAGATATCGATCCCACAGGGACTTATGAATCGATATACCGTTATCTAAAGTTACTACGTAAATCTAAGGTGAAAATGTTTGATTGCTTGGGGAAAAACTAAGAGCTAAACTAATATCTAGATTAAATATCAATAAAACGGATATCGGTATGTAGTTCGTCAAAACTAGGGAATCAATTCCTTATCGGTCTCTCGGTTTTAAAATAAATCGTTTCGATTAACTTTATTGGTTAAAGGTTTTATCTCAAACTCTCGCTCTGTTGAAGAAACCATGATCTTATATTAATGTAGCTGTCACTTATAATTAAGTCAAAAATCATATTTTGAAAACAATAAAGTTGCAGAAACTCTTTTTAAGAAAATACTGACCGTTTTAAACACCCTTATCTCAAACTCTCGCTCTGTTGACTTAGGTTATACAATTAAATCTAAATGCTTAACTCTCGTCCTCACATTCAATCTTTAAAAATACTTTTTGGAAAAAAGTCAGAATTTAATTAATTCTAAAACTTGCTCTCGCCCTGAGATAGATTTAATGACTAACTTACACTGTCCAGTTAAAACCTCAAACTCTCGCTCTGTTGGTTTCAACTTCTTTATGCCTTTTACTTTTGTAAAAAATCTTGTTATTAAACCTGTAAGTTAAGACCATAAAAAGATTGATTCTAATTTTAAGTTTGAATAGACCGACTTAGTCTTGACCCCTTTTTCTGCTTACTTTACATACCGATACCTAGGCAAATTAGCCAGACATGCTAAATAAATAAGAATCTATATCATGCATAAACAGACTCATTCCAGGCATGCAATGTAAATAAACAATAGAATAAAACATTAAAAATTAAATAACGATTAAAGAACCTGAATGCGTAATACAATGGTCTTGAACACTCCTCCACAAGCCGGTAGGATTTGTTCTTGGATTCTTCAATTAAACAGTAAAATAAATCAAGGAAATAAAACTGGAATATAACGTAAGGTTAAATCCGGTATAAAGTTGCACAGTAGTTTCCGGTGTAGAAACTACTATGCGAAAAATATCTAAAAGCTAAGAACGGGGGAAAATAAATTGCAAGGGAGAAAGAGAATAAAGCTTGCAAAATAAAATAAATAAAGTGAACGATGCTGGAAAGGAAGAAAAATAGGCAAAGGCGTGAAAGGAAAATTTGGCAGAGCTTTCGCAAAACTGAGCGTGCAAAAACCTGTTCTTCTTTTGGTTTGTGAGATGGCTATTTATAATAGCCTTGGTAACTGCATTCCGTTTCTCCCATTCTTCAGCGTGGCTATATCCACGGCGTGCATATAGGAGACCAACTCCTTAACGTTATTCTTCAAGTCTTTCTGAGGGCGATACTTGCGCCAAAAAGGTAGTGGAGTTGTGTGACGCTCGTCACGCTATGTGTGACGTCCGTCACAAGGCTACTTCGCGTGACGCTCGTCACGCGTCCTGTGACGTCCGTCACAGGCACAGCATTGGTGACTTGTGCGCTTTGGGCTGGGCTTTGGCATTTGGTTCCTTTTCTCTCCTTTTTGTTCCTTTTTACACCTCCTTTTCTTCCCTTTTTCACTTTTGCTTCAAAATGGGTACCTGATATAAATAGAAGAGGAATACTGCATAATATCTGATAAAATGAGATAAACTAGCGTAAATGATAATATAATTTAATTGAATTAAGTCTTAAAAAGCGATATAATTTCGTGTTATCAAACTCCCCCATACTTAAATCTTTGCTTGTCCTCAAGCAAAATTCAGTATAGAACTTGTTAAAAGTTTTTAGCCAGATGAAATTTTAAAGCGCACATCAATTCGTACTAGGTTGCCAATGGGTTTTTGTTTAGGAGGACTTGAGTTTAATCTCGACATCAACAACTACCGTCACAACTTAGATAACCCTACCTTATGCCAATCAGTTCAAGTACCCTATGATAGCTATCCTGGTTCCTTTAGTCTTATTTTACCCGTTTTCATTCTAGCGAAATCACATTAAGCCCTTTATCTTTTCGCGCACATAGTGGAGTAACCGGTTAGTGATTATGATCCGCTTTTAGCTAGAAGTTCTGGTACATAAGTCGGATAACTTCATTATTCAGTCCATTGCAAATTGCGGGGGATCGAACCGTAGTCCGCCCTACCGAGTTCAGTACCAGATTCCTACTGAACCAACTCATAATGGATCTTTCATATTGTGTTTTTGCATGATCTGCAACCTTTAGATTAAATGATCTGGTAAGGATCACCTAATTTAATTAGTGCATTTCTTGATATATTCGTATATTTCATGTTACTTTGGGGATCATTCACTTATATTCATCGGCTCTCCACGTAGTTTGCTATTAAGATGGTGCTGACTTCTGTATAAACTACTTGGGGTTACCATAGAACTAAAAGTTCAAGGGATCGGTATAATAGGTACTTATCCTGATCTAACATATTGAGGTTCTCAGAGCGTTGTTATGGTAATGATTTTGTTTTGATTTCACTCAAATTTTATAGAGTAGGCGACCTTTATACTTATTGGGTGTGTTAAAATTTTTGTTATGGCTCAAGAAAGTTGAGGGAAATAGATAATAGAAAATTTTTCACATTCAGGACTTAAAAAAATATTTTGTTTTTTTTTTTTTTTTTTTTTTTTTTTTTTTTATAGGGAAATAACAATGAAAAGGGAGAGTACATACTTGAAACAAAGATGAGAATGGAAAGAATAATTTCCCCCCCATACTTGAACTAAACATTGTCCTCGATGTTTTAAGGGAAAGAAATACAAAATGGAAAGGAAAAAGAAAAATACAACTAAGGCTGCCTTCCGCCTCTGGTTCTTGGACCTGGTGATCTTTGACGAATGTCTAAGTTGTCGAATCTGCTAAACAACTCAGTAAACCGCTGGTCGGTTATGGCATTCCGAGCATCCTGTTGCTGTTGCATTTGACGCATCATCTGCATCATATCTGCATTCTGTGCCTGCATACCATCGATAGCATCCATAATGTCGTCGTTGGTCGCAGGCCTTCTGCGTCGACGATGTTGGGAGGATGGGCCGGCTGCATTACTGGAAGGGTTGAGCGGGACTGACTGTTGTGTTGGCGGATGATCACCTTGTTCCATTTCTTCAAACTCATCTGTTTGCTGGTTTGTTTGTGAAGGCTCGGTGGTTTCAGGAGCGCTAAGATCGTAGAGGTGGCGGTCCGGGTTTGTGACATCGGTTAGGGTGGTATTGGGTAGCACAACACTTGGGACAGCTTGGTTGTTCACCATAAGATAGTATCCTCCGCCCACTCTGTTTTTAATCAGGCGGCTGGAGCGACAATAGCTGATATCCATAGACAGGGGTGGTAGGGATTCTAAAGTTTGGAGTTTATCCCCTAGGTTCAGGCCAAGTGCTATGGAGGTTATTAATCCACCAATTATGAATGGTTGCCGGCCTCTAGCACATAAGGTGCGGATATGATGAAAGAGAAAAGAGGCGGCGTTTACCTTAGTATCCGATTCGAAAACGCACTGGAGGAAAAAGAGTTCTTTTGAGTTGACCTTACTGTTGTTTGGTCTTCCAAAGAGTGTGTTTTGCAGGATACGGAGAAAATAACGGATGGTGGGGTTATGGATGTGGGAGAGAAGGAGTTCTTCCCAGTTGTAGGTATTTATACCGGAAATTTTCTTAAAAAGGTCGAAAACTAGAACTGTGTTCCAGTTTGAGGTTGGAGGGATTCTGGCATGGAGCAGACCTTCTGTGGGAAAATGTAGCATGGCACTCAATTCGCGTTGGGTTAGAGAGTACTCGGTGTTAAACATACGGAAGGTTGCCGTACCGGTTAGAAATTCACCTTCACCGGCGGGAGTGGTGTAGTCGTAAGAACTTAGGAATTCTAAGGTTAGGGAAGGATAGGTGGGTTGGTTATGGGTGCAAAGGAAGGTTAAATCGGCTCTACGGAGCATCCACTCGATACCTTGGAGTAAGCCCAATTGTTGTAAACAAGTTAAATCGGGGTATCTGGTGGAAGCGACGCCTCGCTGTTGGAAGCGCTCGAATTGCTCCTGCTGATAGTTGTCATCTCCGGATCGGAAGATGATATTTCCGAAATTTTGATTTCCCGCCATTGTGATGAATTTTTGAATGAGTGATTTGGAAAAGGAAAAGAATTGTATATTTGATATGAGAGAATTGTTTGTGGTGAATGAAGGAGGTTTTGGTAGGGTATTTATAGGAGAAAATGTGGGAGGTGAAAAGAAAGAGTGGTTGAAAAGTAATTAAATGTGGTAAATGAAAAATGAATGGGGAATGTAAAAAGGTAGGGGTGTAACGTTCGTCTCCAACGGCTCCCTAACGTTCACATGTCTGAGAGGCGTTACGCTCGTCACAAGGGTGTGACGGTCGTAACAAGAGTGTTGCGTGCCGTTCGTCATGGATTGTGTGACGCTCGTCACACAGTTCTTTTGGCAAGGCTTCTTCAGTAGCGCTACACAGACTTAATTTGGAGATGATTATATTTTGATTATTTCGTTTTTGTTTTATTTGGTTTTAGATTGTTCTAATTAATTTAGCTAATTAATTTGTATTGCATGCTATTCTACTTCACATAATAATAATTCATTCTAAGTAAGAGTAGGGAACATAGCCATTGCATAAAATAAAATTAACTAAACAGCTTCAATAAAAAGGATCATAATGTAATACAGGAAAGGAAAATAATGAAATGAAATAGAAATAGACATGAATTCAAATAACATTAATGAAAAAATCTAGCCTAAAACTAAATAACTTAGAAAGAAAAAATAACTAAATTCCATCTATCTTCGGATCTCTGGCCGGAGGAGTAAAAGAGTTAACATGATGCCGTAACATACGTAACTGACTTGCCGTGCTGCTCATGTGTTCTAGGACTGCAAGTCTCAAGCTGTGGAAATCTTCCCTGAGGGCGTTTTGTTCTGACATCAAAGCTTCAATGACGGTTTTAATATCTGTTCCTGGCATATGATGTCGGAGATCAGGCATAGCTGATTCTTCGGTCAGGACAGGCTGAGGAGGAGGATCAATATCATGGTAGCCGGATGGAGTCTGAGGGTCAGATTCAGCAAGAGAGATATGGTCAACATAGTGCTCATAATCATCACAAATCTCATAATCCTGGATGGATTCAGTGGATCCATCAGGAGTTGGGGTTTCATTCAGGTTATAGAGCCAGTTCCTTTGGTTATGAACACTAGTCCTAGGATCGGGCAGGGTGAATAGGCAGAGAACCTGGTTATCAATAACAAGCTCAAACTCATCAGACCCTATGTTTGCTATAAACATAGTGTTGAAGAGGAAAGGTATACTCATAGTGGTAATGCCACAAAAAGGGTTCAGGTCAAGCATAGGCTGACGTAATCCAATAGCATTACCTATCATAGTGATCAAACCGCCTATTCTAATGGGTGCTCTCTCATCCTGGATAAGGTGGTCCAAATTAGCTAACATAAAAGTAGCACCGTTTACTGGACGGTTCTGGGAAGCACAAAATATGATGAAAAGTTCATCACGTGAAACTGAAGTACTATTTGGCTTCTTCCCAAATAAAGTGTGGGTCAGGATCTTATGGAAATAGCGAAAAGCCGGGTTATGTATGTTTCCAGAGAGAAACTCATGTTCTTCGGGCTCATCATTTCCAGTCAGCTTACCCCAAAAGTGTTCAAGCTCTCTATATTCAAAAAGTTCTTCCTGGCTTACGGTGAATGTATCAAAGGAGGTAGGAAAACCCAAAAGGTTGGTGAAGTCTCTAATATTAAATTGGTACTCCATATTGAACATTCTGAACTGGATAAAACCTCTGGTAATTCCTTTTCCATGGCTAGGTAGATAGATTAATGAACTAAGGAATTCTAGTGTGAGCCTCCGGTAGGTGGTGAAATGTCTCAGGATAGGGGAGGTCTCCCATCCTATCTGATTCAGCAAAAACAGGACACTCTGTCTCAGTCCAAGGGCAGTCATAGCCCAATCATCAGCATATAAACTAGGTAGCATTTCTCTAGTGGCTAGTTCTTCAAACCTTCGTTTCTGAGCCATTCCTCTGAACTTGATACCCATACGGTCAAAATGTCCCATCTGGTTAGTGTTAACTAGAGAAAAGAAAACATGAGTTTAAGTCAGGATTTGGCCAAATGCCGAAAGAAGAAAAGAATTATTATTATTATATATAGATATATATTTTTTTCTTTTTGAATAAATCAATAATGAATACTAAATAGAAATTAAAAGAATAATTAAGAGAAAAATAGAGAAATGATAATAATAATAGAATAATAAAATAACAGATTAATTTGTGGGTTGTCTCCCACTAAGCACTTTGTTTAAATGTCGCAAGCTCGACAAAGAAACTGTTAAATATAGTCTATGAGTCCTGGGGGCGTTTCGTCTAAGTGTAGAATTTGCGAATCCTCGTTGGTTTCCGCATAGTGATAATGTTTCAGACGTTGCCCGTTTACGGTGAACGGTTCTGTAGATTGTCCTTTTATTTCTACCGCTCCACTGGGAAAGATTTTAGTGATATGGAAAGGTCCTGACCATCTGGATCGTAGTTTTCCCGGGAATAATTTTAGTCTGGAGTTAAATAAAAGTACTGCGTCGCCTTGCTTGAAGATTTTCCCTTATATACGCTTATCATGCCATTGTTTTGTTCTTTCTTTATAGATTTTGGCATTTTCATAGGCGTCTCTTCTGAGTTCCTCTAATTCGTTTATGTCAAGGATTCTCTTTTCACCGGCGGCTTTGTAATTCAGATTTAAATTTCTAATAGCCCAATAGGCTTTATGTTCTAATTCTACCGGGAGGTGACAGGATTTTCCATAAATGAGCTTAAATGGGGTCGTCCCTATGGGAGTTTTATAAGCAGTTCGGTATGCCCATAAAGCTTCTGGTAATTTCAATGACCAATCTTTCCTTGAAGTGGCGACCGTTTTTTCTAGTATTTGCTTGATTTCTCTGTTAGATACTTCCACTTGTCCACTGGTTTGAGGGTGGTAAGGTGTTGCTATCCTATGTCTCACTCCATATTTAAGTAGTAGTTTTTCGAGTACCTTGGATATAAAGTGCGATCCACCATCACTGACTACTATCCTTGGGATGCCAAATCTCGGAAATATTATATTTTTAAGAGTCTAGTTACTACTCGGGTGTCATTAGTTGGAGAAGCTATAGCTTCGATCCATTTTGATACGTAGTCAACCGCCACGAGTATGTATTTGTTACCGAAGGAGGATGGAAATGGTCCCATGAAGTCTATTCCCCACACGTCAAAAATCTCTACTTCCAAAATACCTTTTTGTGGCATCTCGTCACGTCTAGATATGTTTCCCGTGCGTTGACATCTGTCACACTCCTTAATAGCCGCATGTACGTCCTTCCATATAGTTGGCCAATAAAAGCCAGCTTGTAGGATTTTAGAGCAGGTCTTGGATGTACTTGTGTGTCCACCATAAGGCGCAGAGTGACAGTGTTGGATTATATTTTCTACCTCTTCTTCGGGTACACATCGACGGAAAATACCATCGGGACCTCTTTTGAAAAGTAAGGGATCATCCCAGTAATAGTGTTTTAGGTCGTGGAAGAATCTTTTCTTCTGCTGGTAAGATAAAGTAGGTGGAACTATTCCGGCAGCTAAATAATTGACTAGATCAGCGTACCATGGTATGACAGATATAGCTAAGGTGGTTTCTACTTGCATGTCGGAGTTGTTCTCTTCCAAAGTAGCTATGAGTTTATCATACGAGAAATCATCATTAATGGATGTTCTTTCTGGTTCAAGGTTCTCAAGTCTAGAGAGGTGGTCTGCTACTACGTTTTCAGTTCTTTTTTTGTCCTTGATTTCTAAGTCGAATTCTTGTAGTAACAAGATCCATCTTAGGAGTCTAGGTTTAGCATCTTTTTTTGTTAGAAGGTACCTGATAGCAGCGTGATCGGTGTAAACTATTATTTTGGCTCCTACCAAGTAAGAACGAAATTTATCTAGCGCAAATACTACTGCTAGGAGTTCTTTCTCGGTTGTGGCATAATTCATCTGTGCTTCATCCAGGGTTCTGCTAGCGTAATATATAACATGGAGCTTTTTATCCTTTCTTTGTCCTAAGACAGCACCTACAGCATAATCACTGGCATCGCACATTATTTCGAATGGTTCATTCCAGTCTGGTGTCTGCATAATGGGTGCGGAGATCAATGCTTGTTTAAGAGTTTGAAATGCTTTTAAACAGTTATCGTCGAATATGAATTCAGCATCTTTCATTAATAGTCCGGTTAAGGGTTTAGTTATCTTAGAGAAGTCTTTGATGAATCGTCGGTAAAAACCGGCGTGTCCTAAAAAGCTTCGTACTTCTCTCACGGTTCTTGGGGGTTGAAGATTTTCGATTACCTCTATTTTGGCTTTGTCTACTTCAATTCCTCTGTTCGAGATGATGTGTCCTAAAACAATTCCTTCTTGTACCATAAAGTGGCACTTTTCCCAATTAAGTACTAAGTTTACTTTTACACATCGTTCAAGAACTCTTTCCAGGTTTTCAAGGCATTCTTCGAAACTTTGTCCGTATACAGAAAAGTCATCCATAAATACTTCCATGATGTTTTCGAGAAAGTCGGCGAAAATCGCCATCATGCATCTTTGAAAAGTTGCAGGGGCATTACACAGACCAAACGACATTCGTCTATAAGCGAAGGTACCAAAAGGGCATGTGAATGTTGTCTTTTCTTGGTCATCAGGGTGAATTGGTATTTGAAAGAAGCCTGAATAACCGTCTAAATAACAGAAATGTGAATGTTTAGCTAATCGTTCTAACATTTGGTCAATGAATGGTAAAGGGAAATGATCTTTTCGGGTTGCTTTGTTTAGTTTCCTATAATCAATGCACATTCTCCATCCCGATTCGATTCGTTTAGTTATAGTTTCTCCTCTTTCGTTTTCAATAACGGTTATGCCTCCTTTCTTTGGTACAACGTGTACAGGACTAACCCATTTGCTGTCAGATATAGGATATATAATACCTGCTTCCAATAACTTGGTTATTTCTTTCTTTACTACCTCACTTAGGATCGGATTTAGTCTTCTCTGGTGTTCCCTAGAGGTTTTACCGTCTTCTTCTAACATGATGCGGTGCATACAAATAGAAGGGCTTATTCCTTTAAGATCGGTTATGTGGTATCCTAGTGCGGTTGGATATTTTCTTAAGATATGTAGGAGTTTTTCTGTTTCGAGTCTTCCTAGATCTGCATTGACTATCACAGGTCGTTCAAGTTCTAAGTCTAGGAATTCATATCTCAGATTTTTGGGAAGTGTTTTCAAATCAGGGGTTGGTTTGTTAAGACTCTGCGTAGGATCTGGTGTTATTGCTAAGCATTGTTTAGATTTGTCTTCTAGAAGATAGTCAGATGATTTGTCTTCTCCTGACTCTGCTTCTTTTATGCATTCATCGATGATATCCATGAAGTAACATGTATCTTCTATTGCAGGTGCTTTCAAGAATTTGGAAAGAATGAATTCAATTTTCTCTTCACCTACTTCGAAGGTGAGTCTTCCTCGTTTTACGTCTATGATTGCACCGGCAGTTGCTAAGAATGGTCTTCCTAGTATAATAGGTGTAGTATCATCTTCTCTAATGTCCATAATTGTGAAGTCAGTGGGGATGTAAAACTGACCTATGCGTACGGGAACGTTTTCAAGGATTCCTACAGGATATTTGATGGAACGATCTGCTAATTGCACAGACATTTTGGTCGGTCTTAATTCTCCCATTTCCAGTCTCTTACATATGGATAAAGGCATAACGCTAATTCCGGCTCCTAAATCGCATAAGGCTTTGTCGATGACAAATTTTCCTATGTGACAGGGTATAGAGAAGCTACCCGGATCCTTGAGTTTAGGAGGCATGTTTTGGATTATAGCGCTACATTCGGCAGGGAGTGTAACGGTTTCACTATCCTCAAGTTTCCTTTTATTAGAAAGAATTTCTTTTAAGAATTTAGCATATGAGGGCATCTGCGTAATAGCTTCGGTAAATGGAATTGTAACGTTTAATTGCTTAAGGAGATCGACAAATTTTCTAAATTGGCCTACATCTTTGGTTTTAACAAGCCTTTGAGGGTAAGGTATAGGTGGTTTGTAAGGTGGTGGAGGTACATAAGGTTCCTTCTTTTCTAGGGTATCCTTATTACTCTCTTCCTTTTCCTTAGGTTCACTTTCCTCAGTGGATTTCTTAGGGTTTTGGTTTTCTATCCTTGGATCAGACGGTCCTTCCACTTCCGTTCCACTTCTTAATATAATTGCATGAGCTTGGCTTCTCGGATTAGGTTGGGGCTGTCCAGGGAATGTACCAGTTGGTGCAGCAGTAGGTGCTTGTTGTTGAGCTACTTGAGATATTTGTGTTTCCAGCATTTTGTTATGGGTAGCCAAGGCATCTACTTTGCTTGCTAGTTGTTTAAGTTGTTCGCCAGTGTGTATGTTCTGGTTTAAGAAATCTTTATTGGTTTGTTGTTGGGAAGCTATAAAGTTTTCCATCATGATTTCCAAGTTGGATTTTCTAGGGGTATTATTGTTAGGATTTGGTTTCTGATATCCTGGAGATATAGATGGGGTTTGATTCGGAGACTGTCCAGGTGCGTATAAAGCATTATTACTCTTATATGAAAAGTTTGGATGGTTCTTCCAATTTGGGTTATAGGTATTCGAATAGGGGCTTCCTTGAGCATAGTTTACTTGCTCTGTTTGGATTCCAGTCAAGAGTTGACATTCCGCAGGAGTGTGGCCTTGGATTCCACAGACCTCGCAATTCTGAGTTATAGCAACCACGGCGGTTGGTGGTGATACGTTTAAACTTTCAATCTTCTGGACCAAAGCATCCACTTTTGCATTAACGTGATCAAGGTTACTTATCTCGTACATGCCAGTTTTCGGTTGAGGTTTTTCCACTGTTGTTCGTTCGGTTCCCCACTGATAGTGGTTTTGGGCCATGCTCTCGATAAGCTGGTAAGCATCAGCATAAGGTTTGTTCATTAGTGCACCACCTGCAGCGGCGTCTATTGTTAACCTTGTATTGTATAAGAGACCATTATAAAATGTGTGAATTACTAACCAGTCTTCCAAACCATGGTGTGGGCAAAGTCTCATCATGTCTTTGTATCTTTCCCATGCTTCGAAAAGAGACTCATTGTCTTTCTGTTTAAATCCGTTTATCTGGGCTCTTAACATAGCTGTTTTGCTTGGCGGAAAATATCGGGCAAGAAAAACTTTCTTCAACTCGTTCCATGTGGTGACTGAGTTGGAAGGGAGAGATTGAAGCCATCTTCTAGCGCTATCTCTTAATGAGAAAGGAAAAAGACGAAGTCGAATTGCCTCTGAAGTGACACCATTAGCTTTAACAGTATCAGCATATTGAACAAATACGGATAAATGAAGGTTTGGATCTTCGGTAAGATTTCCAGAGAATTGGTTCTGTTGCACAGCCTGCAACAGTGAAGGTTTAGTTCAAAGTTGTTTGCTTCTATTGCGGGCGGAGCAATACTTGAATGCGGTTCATCTTGCGATGGAGCGGCGTAATCTCTAAGAGCACGAGCTGGTTCTGCCATCTCGGTTAAAGAAGGAAAAATGTTTTTGATATCAGGAAGGTTTATAGGAGGGAGATTGTTTTCGGCACGATATTCCCGAATTCGTCGTAAGACTCGGAGATATAGTTCGATATCGTTGATTCGTAAATAGAGCGGTTCGCCTTGAGAGCGAGTGCGTGGCATACAAATCAACGAAGGAAAGAATAGAAGGAAAAAGAAAATAAAGAAAAAGGTCAGGTTGACCATGGGACAGTGGTCAACCTTCATCCCAAAAATCAAAAGCTAAAAATAATTTTAAGACATGAAAATAAAATCAAGAAAAAATGTGTGTTAAAATGGATCAATTGGAATAAATAATTAAAATAAAATATTAATATTAAATAAAGACGAAAATAAAAATTAAATAAAATTAAATAAGGCATTAAGAAATATGGAAAATATTTTTTGATATTTTTATGAATAAATAAAATATTTTAAAATAATTAAAATCAGAACAGAAAAATGGATGTGAATTAAAAAAGAAAATAAAAATGGACATGTGTTAGTGTTGATGGGCCAGGCAGGGGAGGTGTGGAAAGCAGGAAAGCGCAGGCCCAGTACAAATCATTTATTCAGGGCGTGACAAAAATTAAATAACGTTTTAATAAAATAAATCATGTGACATATGTATCAATTGGTCAAGTTGGTTTAAGTGACTAAAAGACAAAATAGCTTGCACGGCCAGGATTAAAACACATGCATTGGATCTAATGGCCCTTAATGTGACACGTATTCATCTTCTTCCACAAACCAAACCCTAGCCATGCCATGCTCATGCAGCCACGTGAAAATGCAGTGAGTTTTTTCAATCTTCCAATCAAGAATACAAACACTATAGTGCACCAAATTGCATGAAATAAAAACCAAATATCAAGTACGAAATGTGTAGATTAACATGGTGACTTGTTTTTGGTTAAATGATGGTTTGATCATGGAGCAATGTTGTCAACAAGGTGACAACGTGGGCACGGTCTAGGGCAAAAACTCAACAGCACAAATTAATAACAATAACACAAGCATGTGATTGGCATTGTAAACAAGCATAAAAATAGCATGATGCAAGCATGATATATCAATGGATGACTATGGAAGATAGAGTAAGATGATTACCTAGTGGAGGCTTGATGAAAACAGATCTCTAATGCTCCTGCCTTGCCTTGCTCGAAAATTCACCAATGCTTCCTTGGTTTAGGGTTTGCATCCTTTAAATATGGTGAAACAAATGTTTAAATGGGCTTTGAAATAATTATTTGTCCATAAGCCAAGTGAGGTGTAGAAAGAGGGCATGTGAAATGTGTTATATTGGGCCAAACTTAAGTGAATGGATATCCAATGCATGGCCAAAAGAGGTGGCAAAAACGTGGGCTGGTTTGCAGCATAACTTGGCAAGCAAGAAATCCATTCCAAGGTGGTGACTTTATGGCCATGTAACTTGATGCTCAAGTCACCAATTGGTGAGACAATGCAAACAATAGAGAGATATCATGGAGTATGTCATCTTTCATGTTAAGCACAAGTTGAAATGATGAATGGAAGAAGGTGAAAAATGGTCCTTAAGTTCAGGTTGCACCATGCAAAACTGATTGGGCCGGTTTGGCCTAAAATCTGCCTAGAAAATCAAGTCATGGTGCCCATTTTAGGTGAATGTATCTCTCAAGCTATGGATCCAAATGAGATGATTCCAAAAGGATGTGAAAGAGGACATGGCAAGGTATAATTGTTGTGAAGAAAACATTTTCAAATGGTGCCTTGAAGTGCAAGAAAACTAGCCAAGAAGTCTTGACAAACTTTGAAGATTTTTGGACTTAGAAATTTTTCTAAGTGTCCTAAAAAAATGTCTCACTTTTTCTAAGCATAACTTTCTCAATTTTGATCCAAATGGAGCAAACTTTATATATCTAGAAATCTTAGAACAAGAGGAACAACTTTCATGTTGGAGAAATTTTCTAATGGAGCTTTTATCTTGACGAAAAATGGGCTTAAAGTGAGTACAAAAATCATGAAAACTTGTCCTAAATGGAAAGTCAACCATTTCCAAATTAAGTAACTTTTCCAATTCCTGATTAAATGATGAATCCATGATCCAACCTTGATAAAATTTCACATGTAGGCTCCCCTAGGCATGAATTTTGAGATCCCACTCTCAAAATGTCAGGAGTTGGCTTTTCTGGCCCCACAGTTGACTTTTCCCAAACTGTCTGGTTCCCGATTCCAGTGATCAATTGAAGCACTCCTGGCTCAAATAAAGAGATGATTTTTTGTATGTAGACCCTTGTGGACATATGGAGGGCCATGGAAAAGAGTTTCACCCAAAGAATCAGAAATAAATTGATTTTATGCCAAACCCTAATTTTAGGGCAAAATGGATCGGGAACTGATTGCACTGCTTGCCAATGGATCTTTCTGAGATAGTTGTGAATCTTCCTAGGACAAGATGCCTCTCTAATCATGATATGGATGAGCTCCTCTATTTCCAACCAAACATTTCCTGTTGCAGGTAGCCATGAAACCCTAATTTCCTGATTAAATCCGGAAGAAAACTCTGATAGCTCTGAATCCTTCACTGATGAACTGAGGACCATAATAAGATACCTGGACCCCCCTGAGACCCTTGAGACTTGTATATTTAGAAAATGAAGTCCAATTCTCAATCTTGCTTTGTATGGGCTCCTTCTGTTAAGGAGTGATTAATCAAAACCTGATTTCCAAGTCACTAATGCAGTATGCAATGAGTATGACCTAATATGATGCTAATGAAGTGTGAAACATAATCCCATGCTTCCAAGAAAAATGAAGGGTAAATTTTGGGGTATTACACTTATGGATGATTATTACTTCAGTTTCCTCCCCAGTTGGTTATCTGGATGGAACCACTCCCCTTGAGTTATGTCCTCATTGGGTTGAGTCTTGATTGTCTGTTTCTTTCTAGCTCCTACCTAGATAGATACTTTGAATTCCCTAAGAGTCTATTGCCCAGTAACTAATAATATTCTTCTTAGTTTGCAGTTTATTATTTCTTGCCCAATACCCGGAAAAGTGTCCCAGCAGTAGAATCCCTAGTGGATCTGATTCCCCAGGAAGTATATCCTTGATATGATCACCCTATCCGATGACGGATATCTTTCCCTCCCCTGCTTGAGTCTATCCTTGATATGTTCATCCTGACCGATGACGAATATTCTCTTTTTGTATCCTACCCAGTAAAAAGGTAGTTGTAATCCCTATTCTTGTTTCCCAGAGAGTTAATCCTTGATATGTTCATCCTAACCAATGACGGGTTTCCTTCTCTTTGTGGTCTTCTACCCATTAACCGGTAGTTCTAAACCCTGCCTTTGTTCCCCCCGCAGAGTTGATCTTTGATATGTTCACTTTAACCAGTGACAGATTCTCTCTATTGGTATTCTATCCAGTAACTGATAGATGTAATTCCTATTTTATCTCCTCGCAGAGTCTATCCTTGATATGTTCATCTTAACCGGTGACAGATTTTCTCTTTGACAGTATTCTATCCAGCATTCGATAGATGTAATTCCTACTTTTTGTTCAGTTGGTTTATCCATGATATGTTCATCTTAACCGATGATGTATATCCTCCTTGACAACCCCAGGTAAGTTTATCCTTGATATATTCATCCTAACCGATGACGGATTTTCTTCCCTATTGAGTTTATCCTTGATATGTTCATCCTAACCGATGACGGATACTCTCACCCTTGGTTTTCTGCCCAGTAACTGGTAGTTGTACATCCTATTTTTCTGCATTTTTCCCCGGCAAGGATATTCTTACCCAGTAACTAGTAATGAATTTCCTTCTGTTGTTTCCCAGTGAGTCATCCTTGATATGTTCATCCTAATCAGTGACATATGTTCTCTCTATCAGATCTTTATTATCTCCTTACCCAGTAACAGGTAGTAGATGGTGATCGCTCGACTGTGTGAGTCGAGAATGGGATACAAACTGCAAGTGCACAGTTCTATCGCGTAGTTTTAAAAGATATCGATCCCACAGGGACTTATGAATCGATATACCGTTATCTAAAGTTACTACGTAAATCTAAGGTGAAAATGTTTGATTGCTTGGGGAAAAACTAAGAGCTAAACTAATATCTAGATTAAATATCAATAAACAGATATCGGTATGTAGTTCGTCAAAACTAGGGAATCAATTCCTTATCGGTCTCTCGGTTTTAAAATAAATCGTTTCGATTAACTTTATTGGTTAAAGGTTTTATCTCAAACTCTCGCTCTGTTGAAGAAACCATGATCTTATATTAATGTAGCTGTCACTTATAATTAAGTCAAAAAATATTTTGAAAACAATAAAGTTGCAGAAACTCTTTTTAAGAAAATACTGACCGTTTTAAACACCCTTATCTCAAACTCTCGCTCTGTTGACTTAGGTTATACAATTAAATCTAAATGCTTAACTCTCGTCCTCACATTCAATCTTTAAAAATACTTTTTGGAAAAAAGTCAGAATTTAATTAATTCTAAAACTTGCTCTCGCCCTGAGATAGATTTAATGACTAACTTACACTGTCCAGTTAAAACTTCAAACTCTCGCTCTGTTGGTTTCAACTTCTTTATGCCTTTTACTTTTGTAAAAAATCTTGTTATTAAACCTGTAAGTTAAGACCATAAAAAGATTGATTCTAATTTTAAGTTTGAATAGACCGACTTAGTCTTGACCCCTTTTTCTGCTTACTTTACATACCGATACCTAGGCAAATTAGCCAGACATGCTAAATAAATAAGAATCTATATCATGCATAAACAGACTCATTCCAGGCATGCAATGTAAATAAACAATAGAATAAAACATTAAAAATTAAATAACGATTAAAGAACCTGAATGCGTAATACAATGGTCTTGAACACTCCTCCACAAGCCGGTAGGATTTGTTCTTGGATTCTTCAATTAAACAGTAAAATAAATCAAGGAAATAAAACTGGAATATAACGTAAGGTTAAATCCGGTATAAAGTTGCACAGTAGTTTCCGGTGTAGAAACTACTATGCGAAAAATATCTAAAAGCTAAGAACGGGGGAAAATAAATTGCAAGGGAGAAAGAGAATAAAGCTTGCAAAATAAAATAAATAAAGTGAACGATGCTGGAAAGGAAGAAAAATAGGCAAAGGCGTGAAAGGAAAATTTGGCAGAGCTTTCGCAAAACTGAGCGTGCAAAAACCTGTTCTTCTTTTGGTTTGTGAGATGGCTATTTATAATAGCCTTGGTAACTGCATTCCGTTTCTCCCATTCTTCAGCGTGGCTATATCCACGGCGTGCATATAGGAGACCAACTCCTTAACGTTATTCTTCAAGTCTTTCTGAGGGCGATACTTGCGCCAAAAAGGTAGTGGAGTTGTGTGACGCTCGTCACGCTATGTGTGACGTCCGTCACAAGGCTACTTCGCGTGACGCTCGTCACGCGTCCTGTGACGTCCGTCACAGGCACAGCATTGGTGACTTGTGCGCTTTGGGCTGGGCTTTGGCATTTGGTTCCTTTTCTCTCCTTTTTGTTCCTTTTTACACCTCCTTTTCTTCCCTTTTTCACTTTTGCTTCAAAATGGGTACCTGATATAAATAGAAGAGGAATACTGCATAATATCTGATAAAATGAGATAAACTAGCGTAAATGATAATATAATTTAATTGAATTAAGTCTTAAAAAGCGATATAATTTCGTGTTATCAGATGGTAGATTTTTGCTCCTCCTGCATTGAAGTTTATTTCTCCCTAGTTGAGTTGAGTGCGCATTTCCTTAGTGAAATCGCTTTTCTCTGCATGATTCAAGTATTTCAGTTTTATCTTAACTTACTCATATCCCATGCATATGTTGTTAGCTCCTTGACTAAGTCTTTTCCATGTTTGCATGGAATCCCTCGAGTCCCCCAGTAGTTTTGAGTCGTAGCATGTCCTGCGCATAACTCCTTTTTCCCCCAGAGTCTCTGTTTCCCCAGTGAGTTTTCCTTACGGAATGCATTATACTCCTGTGGACTTTCGGTCTCTCTGATTTCTTTTCCTTTGTGTCAGTATTTCCCCACAAAGAATTTACTTTTGCATTCATATCATATGCATCAAAAGGTCTCTTAGGGACCAACATTTATTTCTATGCATTGTTATTTAAGCCCATTCTACTGAGTCGACATGAAGATTTTAACCTTCGCCTCCTCAGTTAGAATGTCCTTAAATAGGGGCAGCTGTAAGACCCCAATTTTGACCCTAAGATCCCTCATGCAATTTCATCATAAGCATTAGCATTGGGATCATACCTTGGCATCCTCCTTACCCCCCTTCATTGGGTTTGTTTTGGAAGAGATCACCAAGCACTTTATGATTGTATCATACTTGTATTTTATCATTTTACTAACCAAAATACCAAAAATATGCCTTTGCATTTGCTTAACTCTTTTGTAGGTAGGGCATGATCTTCATTGATCTATCAAGTTAATATCTAGGGTTTGAGACCCTCATGACAAAGAGCACAAACATGAATTGATACAAGAATGGTTATGAGCATCATATATGAGTCCCAGTTATTTCTACATGTTATATTGATCAAGTTTTCTTCAAGAGTTTGAGGGTGATTTGCCTTTGAAACCTTAGTTTGACTAGGTATCTTAAGTAACTTCTCCAACAAGCTATCTCACCAATTGATCAAATTTCTCAAGGGACACTTCAAAATTCATCATATTATGCATATACGATCTACCATGAGCCTAGAAAGTCAAGAGAATTGAAGATTAGAAAATTGGTTGATGGTGGTTGGCCAGATGAATTCATCTGATAAAAACTGGGTCTCCCTAGACCATATCTCCTACAATTTTCACCATATGAAAATGATTCCAAGAGAAAAGTTACTATAAATGACATTCAAAACAACTTTCATGTTGATACCTAGAGCTAGTTTTGCTTGGAAAATCATTTTCTATGTTGAAACATTATAGGTCATTTTGTTTAAACCCTAATTTGAAAGTCAACTTCCCAAGGCCATAACTTGCTAAATTTTTATGAGATGAAAGATTTCCAAGTTGTACAATAAAATTAAAGATGTCTACTTCAACTTTGATGTTTGGAGTGAGAGCTGATTCAACTTTTATGAGCATGTGATATGAGGCTCCATTATAGGTCACTTTTGACCTATACCATTGAACAAGTGATTTTTCCAAACTTCAAAAATGAATAACTCTATCATTTAAAATCCAAATGACATGAAATTTGTGACCATTTTTAAGGTCTTTGAAATTTATACAACTTTGATGAAGACATGTTTCTCATTTTAAGCTCACATAAAAAGTTAAGCAAGGTGGAATATTGAGATATATGACTTAACACTTAGAAAATATTTCAACATGTTGAAATTTCCAAACTTCCACCTCAAAATTCATCATGATACAATCTTCAATTGGAAAAGTGTTGAACATGAAAGTTGTTCCTCTTGATCTAACCTTTCTAAAAAGTCCAAGTTCATCCATTTTGGACAAGAATTGTCAGGGATGCGCATGGCATGAACATGGTATCATCATTTGGCAAAGATCAAACTTCAAATCTTCACACACACTTGCCTTGCAATCCAAGTTGATTTCAGACTCTCTTACACTCATTTGTGGACCTAAAGCAATGATCACATGGGCCTGTACACGCCCATGCACCCATGCATCATCAGTTGCCAATTTTGGAAAGTGATTTGGAAGGTGCAAATATCATGAGCTACAACTATAAATAGAGACCTCTAGCATCAGAATTCAACACACATTCGCGCCAGCTTTGATCCTAAACCCCTAACCCTTCCATTTGAGAGGATAATCCTGAGAATTTCATCTTGAAATTGAGTTTGAATGTCACTGTTTTGAGATTCAAAACTCCAGGGATCCAAGACCTTTTGTGCATTTCATTCTACTTCTACAAGCATTCTGATGAGAACAAGCATGAGCCAAGGCAAGAGCAGTTGAATCCAGACCTACATTGAAGGTATTTTCCAAAAAAATTCATCTCTTTGATTCTCTCTCAATCTTGCTCAGTTCTCTTGATTCTTTGGTTGTCTGAAGTCCTACCAATGTAGGCAACAAGATTGAGTTGCTTAGAGGTCAAATCGAAGCAACTCAGTTGACATACCTCAAAATTCAACTCCTCATATCTTTTTATATGTGAGGAGTTATTTAAAATTGAGGTGATATCCGTGATCTACACCATTTTTCCTTTTAGATCATGTCCTCCTTTTTCATTTATGATGTGGTGATGAATGGACCAGTCTGACCAAGGTCGCCTGAGAAGACGACCGACGCTTTGCTCCGGCAATGATGTGGCACAGTCCAAAGCCATTGGATTGGTTCAAATTGTTTTAATCAGGAATGTTGCTTGTGATGACCAAGTGTGTGGCGCGCCGATTAGCATGTACCATGGAACACGCGTTTCTCACCACTTGATCTGCCACCTCAATTAATGAGGCAGATCAAGTGGTCCACGTTTTTTTGATTTTTTGATTTTAATTTTTATTCCTTTGATTTTCATTAATTCATATTAATTTTAATATTTATCCAAAAAATGAGAGTTTCACCAAAAAATTTCAAATAATTTCCTCTTTCATATTCTAAGTTAAAATTATTTTTTGGGTCATTATTAATATTTTTCATGATTTAATTGATTTTGCATTTGTTTTTAATTGTTTAAAAATACTTTTAAGTTTTTTAAAATTCTGTAAATTTTTCTCCAAGGTCCTTTGATCTTGTTTGACCTATGATAAATTTCATGGCCATTTATTTGGTGTTTTGATGAGGTTTTAGGAATTTAACAAACCATATTTAATTTAAATGTATTATTTTAGTATTTTTAATTGGAATAAATGCCAAATAATTTTGTTGACCAATTGTGATGACTTGTTGGTGTTTGACTCTTGTTTTTGGGCCTTGGTCAAGGTTGATTTGACTTTGTCAAATTAATATCATTGGATTTAGGGGATTGATGGAATGTACATTCCATCTCCCAAAATGAATGAATGATATTAATTTGGTAAAAGTCCTCCTTTGATCAATTTGAGATTTCATCTATTCCCCTCCGTCTTCATCTCATTCCCCTTCTTTTTGCATTCATCTCATTTGGCCTATGATATCTCAAAGTCCTAAAGCTAGTTGATTGAAAAATTAACATGAGTATGTATGAGATTAGGCCACACCTTTTACATTTTGTGTGTGTGATATGTTTCCTGAGCATAGTTCATAATACTATGTCTCTAACATGCATTAACACCAAAATTATATTGACCGACCTCAAATAGTTGTGACTTCTACATAAGTCCAATACAATTGCTTAACATAGCACTAAATTTGTGACATGAAAGGCATAACATTCTAGTTAGTGAGATTGTAAGTCTCCCCTCTTTCATGTTATTGTGTGGAAACTTGGCCTTTTTTCCTTCCTTTGGAAGATGTCTTGGTTCAAGGATCCTTGCTTGTGATAAGTGGGTTGAGTGTTCTCCAAAGAATGTCTAAGAATGAAAAGCAAAAACAAAACAACACTAACTTCTAACCTATAAACTAATAACTTTTAATTTTAAGCCCTTTACTTTAATGTCATTTAATTCTAGCTTTTATATATTTGCCATTGTTCATATCATTCTAGTTGTTTATGTTAATGCAATTTTCACTTTGTCCATTTGGACCATATTGTGTGATATATTTTGTTTGTGTATACTTTATTTGTTTGTGTGGTCTTTGACCATTAATGTACATAATAACAACAAAAACCCTAAAAAAACTTTTGCGTGGACTGTTGGCTTGATCTTGGACAAATGGACTTTGAATTGAAGCAACATTCCTATGCTAAAGGACTTGGCCAATGCCAACTTATTGAGAAAACAAGTTCTTGTAATTTGAAACTTCATCTGATACGTCATTCAAGATCTCTCTAAGTTCATCTACAACATGATCATTGTGAAGCTGTTATTTTGAACCTGTGACTTGTGAAATTCATCTGTTACATGGGCTACCTTGAAGAAGATCATGGAATGGATAAGCTTGGATGTGGCCATCTTTATTTGATGCCTTTCTCTTCAAGATAATATAATTGTGCATTTGTGTGTTGCTTGATTCTAAAAGTCCAAGAGAATTCTGGGTTTCTATTGACATTCTTGTCTATTGGATTGCTACCCACTTGGTCAGATCCTTTCAACTATAAAATTTTACTTTTGTACATAGGATTAGTCTCCTCATCTTCTCCATATTTCTTTAATTTCAAAATATCTCCCTCCTTTTTCCAAACCTTCTTTGATTGAACTTATTTTGTTCTAAACTTTGACCACTTTTGCAAAAAAATAGAAACTTTGGCCTTATGCCATTGCATTTTCAAACTTCTTTTCTAAATCAAACTTGTAAATAGACTTAACTATACTTGACATAAACTTTCAAAAAGTCAAAAAGAACTAACTCATTCAAACCATTTTTAGGCCTTTGTGCCTTTCAAACTTAATTTTTGTTAAAAGCAATCCATCCACTTTGAGATTTGTATCACGAACTATGAGGTTTTGATCCCTCATTTTTATGTTGGTACGTAGGCACAAGACCAAAGGTCTTATCAAACACAAAAATATAATTAATGAATTCTTTTCACCCCCCCCCCCCCCCATTCTATTTGTTTGTAAACATCACTTTGTACAAAATACATATGCACACAAAAAGGGCTCCCTAGGAGTACCTAGGATGCTTTGGGTGCTAACACCTTCCCTTTGTGTAACCAACCCCCTTACCTGTAATCTCTGACATTTTATTTGTTTTGATTTGAAAACTTCTTACTTTTGGGTTTTATTCGTACTTTTTCCCTTTTTCCCTTGGAAACAATAAAAGCGCGGTGGCGACTCTTGTTATTTGATCTCTAGCTTATCCATAGCTTGATGATCATGAATTTACCGCTACAACTATCTTCATCTTATTTCTTTATATTTTTTTGTATCATTATGAGTAGCTAAACTCCTAGAGATTAGGTTTTATTTGATGAACTTGTTTGGAATCTTTTGGATCACATGTTTAATTTGATGTTATATAAATAATTGAAGTTATACTTTTATTTAATTTCCTTTGTTTGTAATACTTTCATAGGTAGAATAGGGATAGGATACCACTAGTAGTGGAATTTGAGTTCACGTATTGTAACAACGCCTAACTTTACTTACGTCGGTTGAATATGTAACACCCTAAACCCCAAAACAATTTATTTATAAAAGAAACTAATTTCTAGGATGTTACTTCATCATAAAAACTCAATAAGCAACATTTATTTATTAAAAACTACATCAGAAGTAAAGATAAACATGTAATGGTCTGAATAAAACATCTCCAACAATAAAATCCATAAGAGTAATAAAATCCAATACATAAGGTAACACAACCGCCCGAAACCCTAGTGTTACACTTCAAAGCATTTTATTTCGACTAAATGGAAAATAATATAGTAAATTATTGAGAGGCGTCTTGCCGTCTCATAGTACTCACGATCATATCACTCATGTTGATCACCTGTACCTAAGTCATATAGACAACATCAAACAAAGAGAAAAGGGGTGAGAATACATTTACACGTAATAATGATGAAATGTAGCAACATAATGACATTAAAGAAACACAATAATCATACATAAATGGTATATATCAATCAAATACAATCCTAAACACACATCATAGGAATGTGGTACCAAAAATATATTGTGGAATCAGAGGAATGTTACTAATTTTATTCCACTAGTTCCTGGTCCTTCCCACCTAGACCAACGATCTCCAACAATGGATCTGAAACTCGCCACTGGTCTTTTCCACCAAGACCCACGATCCCCACCAATAGATCTGACGCCACCAAAATAGACCGAAGTCTCACGTAAACTCTGAAATACATGAATGCATGATAATATGAATCATGAATATGCATTTCACAGACAAACATCATAATTCACAAAAACTATGTACAATAATACTCATAAACACCAAAAGTATCCAAAAGGATATCATCAAAATAGGTTCCATTCATAAACCACAAATTATCCAATAAGGACCCCCAAAATTCAAATCACCTAAAATTATGTTTATTAAACCATATATTCACTTTTCTTACACCCAAAATTATTTAATTAATTATATTCTTAAAAGTTAGTTAAATATACTAATATTTTTATAATTTCAACTTTAAAAAATCAATTGAATGGTCTCCGAACTCAAAATAGAAAAAGAGAAAAAAATTACAAAAATGACCCTGAGCCGCCGTCGTTCTGCCGTCACCTGATCCGCCACCGCCGGTCCGTCGCCGCCGCTCGATTCGTCATCGCCGCCCGATCCACCGCCGCCAGTGGCGGATTTAGAAACATTTTATTGTGGGGAAAATGTATAACTTATAATTATTCTTTTTAAAAATATTTTAATATTATTATTATCATTATTTTATTTTTTTAGAGATATTAAGAATATAATTTTTAAGATATAAAATTATATAATAAATAAAAATTTAACGTTTGAAGGACTAAATTTTTATTTATTTTTAAATAAAAAAAAAGACTTCATACTCTAAGTGTGCTCGGTTCTGGGGAAAATAAGTAATCTGGAAAAAAATAGACATATTTGATATTTTGAGAAAAATACAGTTTTCTAGACTTTGTGAGAAAGAATTTTACATTATCGATATAATACATCAACATCTGTGAAATTATAAAACACTGATTTAAAATTATATTATAATTATTTAATCCTTAATCGATAGGGTTTAAAATCAAATCATCAAAACTCTCTATCACATGCACGTTTCATCGTCAAAATATGGGTTACGACCATATGAGATTATTCTATTTTGGACACATATCGAATCATAGATCGATTAAAAAGTGAGCAAATGAGAAAATCTCATTTGCTCACAGATCGTTAGAAGCGATCGATTTCAAAAATACCAAATTCACAAATTTATTCACATATACATACAATCACAAGGAAAAACATATAATTGTCCTTAAGGGGTTTGATCAAACCCCATAGGATCAAACATACAAAATTGTATATTGATTTGATACATGAAAGATCACAAATCACATGAAAAAAATCATAGCTGATGAGAGGACAAGGGTACCCTCATCATCCTGCTGACTAAATCCACCATACAGTAAATAATCTCCCCCCCTTACTTGATAATTGCATATTTCATAAATCTTGAAAAGTTATGCTTTCCTCCCTCACTCTCCAGAATCTCTTTTCCATAATTGCTTCCAAATTCTATCGTATTTCTCCTAGTGCTAATTCTAAGGTTGGAATTATATTCTAAATAATTGTTAATTATTATTTATTGATAATAATAAAAATCCCAATAATTATTGTGTTCCCTAACGGTAACAACACTTAAACTTTCAAACGTTTCACTTTTTACTTAAACATTCTCTCGTAACGGTGAAACACTTGTAATATTATTTTAATCTCAGTTAAATAATTATTTCAAAAATAATAATTAAATATTTATACCTATCACACTTAAGTAAATCTTAAATAAATCTTTAATATAATAACTTGTTTTTAATTATTCTAACTACTATTATTATTATAACATACTAAATTATTTTAATATTTTTAATAAATTAAATAAACGCCTAATTTCATTTCTCCACTCACCAAATATATAATTCCCTTAATTATAAAATTACTAAAATAACCTTACAACTTCGAAAATCACAAAAATCACCACAATAAAACACTACATCATTTTAATAATATAATATGCTAATAAAATATTAAAATAAATTAGGGGTGTTACAACTCTCCCCCATTAAAGAGGATTTCGCCATTGAAAATTACCTGGCGAAAACAGCTCAGGATATAATTCCTTCATCCGGCTCTCCAGCTTCCAAGTCATGTTACCTCCAGCAGGTCCTCCCCAAACAACCTTCACAAGAACAATTTCTTTACTGCGTAGCTGCTTCACTTCTCTATCCTCGATCCAAATAGGTGACGCTTCAACCGTCAGATTATCCCGAACTTGTACATCACCCATTTATATCACGCGAGATGGATCATGAATATACTTCTGAAGTTGTGACACATGGAACACATCATGCATATTCAAAAGAGATGGGGGTAGTGTCACATGGTAAGCAACAAATCTAATCTTCTGGGTAATCTAACAGGGTCCAATGAAGCGAGGAGTCAGCTTCTTAGACTTCAGAGCATGACCCACACCGGTCACATGAGTGACTCTCAGAAAAACATGATCACCTTCTCGGAAGTCTAGATCCTTCCTTCATTTTATCATGATATCTCTTCTGCTTGCTCTATGAAGCCTTCATCTTCTCTTGAATCATTTTAACTTTCTCGGTAGTTTGTTGAACGATTTCAGATCTGAGTACAACACTCTCTCCAAATTCGTACCAACATAAAGGAGTCTTGCACCTCCTGCCATATAATGCCTCGAATGGGGCCATACCAATGCTAGAATAATAGTTATTATTATATGTAAACTCGATCAATGGTACATGGATGTCCCAAGAACCTCCTTGTTCCAAAGCGCATGCCCTCAATAAGTCCTCAAGAGACTGGATATCCTCTCAGTCTGTCCGTCTGTCTGAGGGTGATAAGCAGAACTCAACCTCAACCCAGTACCCAAAGCTTTCTGTAAACTCCCTCAAATCTGGATGTAAACCTCGAGTCTCGATTGGAAACTATACATGAAGGGATGCCATGCAACTTCAAAATATTATCAATATAGATCTCAACCAACCTCTATAATGAGAAACAAATCTTAATCGGTATGAAGTGAGCCGATTTAGTCATCCTGTCAATAAACACCCAAATATTATCACTTCCCTTCGGGGTATTCAACAAACCAGTCACAAAGTCCATTGAGATATTGTCCCACTTCCATTCAGGAGTCTCTAATGGCTGCATTAGTCCAGACGGTTGTTGATGCTCTACCTTAGACTTCTGACAAATCAAACAAGAATAAACAAACTGTGCGATTTCCTTCTTCATTCCTGGCCACCAGAACATTTTCTTTAGATCCTGATACATTTTGGTAGCTCTAGGATGAATGCTCAAACTGCTATAATGACTCTCCTCTAAAATCATTTTCTTAAGTTCCGATATATCAGGTATACAAACTCTGTCCCAAAACTTTAGAATTCCATCTCCATCAATTCGAAAGTCTTCATCATTACTCTGTCAAACTAATGTTAAGCGATCAACCAATGTCACATCCAATTTCTGCTTCTCTCTAATCTCATCAAGAAAACTACTAGTTAACTTCAGCATACCCAAAATCACACTATCTGGAGTCACCTCACATACTAAACTCAAGTCTCTGAATTGTTCAATCAAATCCAACTCCTTAACCATCAAAGCTGACATGTGCAAAGACTTTCGACTCAAAGCATTTGCTACTAAATTGGCTTTACCAGGATGGTAATTCAAACCAAAGTCATAGTCATTCAAAAAATATAACCATCTCCTCTATCTCATGTTAAGTTCCTTCTGATCGAAGAGATATTTCAAACTCGTATGGTCGCTAAATACTTAAAGTCTGGAACCATTAAGATAGTGTCTCCAAATCTTAAGAACAAATACTACCGCAGCCAATTCTAAGTCGTGAGTATGATAGTTCCTTTCATGCACCTTCAACTGTTGAGAAACATAAGCAACCACCTGTATATTCTGCATAAGTACTCCTCCTAATCCCATCTTAGATGCATCACAATATACAACAAAAGATTCAGTTGGATTTGGTATTATCAAAACTGGTGCAGTTGTCAACTCTTTTTCAATGCTTGGAAGCTCTCTTCACACTATAGATCCCATACGAAAGCTTGACTCTTTCGAGTCAACCAAGTTAAAGGTAAGGCCAATTTTGAGAAACCCTTAATAAACCTATGATAGTAACTAGCTAGTCCAGGGAAAATCCTGGTCTCAGTAACTGTCTTTGGGGCTTTCCACTGTAACACTGCATCTACCTTCGAAGGATCCACCGGTATACCATCACTGGAAATTACATGCCCTAAAAAACTGCTTCACGCAACCAAAACTCACATTTAAATATCTTATCATATAATTTATTCTCTTTTAAAACTTGAAGCACAATACGAAGGTGTACTGCACTCTCGGTCTAGGTTTAACAACCTAGAGAGATTCACCATTAATTTCCAAATATTTGGCTCACTCCAGGAACAACTTGAGAGAAAAAAAATTAAGACTCTACCAATGGGAAATGAAGCTCAATTGGGATTTTATCCTATCCAAAGATGGAAAAGGACAACTAAAATAACCATCTTCCACGAGGAATGAACTTAGTGGGGAGTTAGAAAGGATGTAAACTCTCTGCTTAAGGTTGACGACTCGTATAGGGAAGGAAACATAACACCCAAGGATGAACATATTCAAACAAATTAAGGTAAATGTCATCAAGGAATGAAAAATGGATATGAATTTGGTTATTCATGATATATATGCATGTATGTATATATGCATGTATATATGTTATGTTTATGCTGACAAAAACAGACAAAACAGACACGTTGGGAACATAATATGTTTCATAGCTCAACATGAGCTTGGCTAATCTCATTAAGGTGGAAAACATCATTAGAGATGAGTTAAAGTTCATCAAAGGAAAAAGTCTTGTCACGAGGTCCAATTCTCTCTAGGGAGAGGAAGATGCTTCGTCTGGGGATGAAATGCGAACCTCTGATGGAGCAAAGATCTTGCTGTAGGGTTCCAATTTCCCTGGAGAAGAAGACTTCACTTAGGGAAAACAACATGCAGACTCTACCAAGGACAGGTGTAGATTGGTCAGGAAAACCTTCAAAATGATTCTTCCGGAGACATCATCAAAATTTGCATCTTCCACCGGGGATAATGAAGATCGCTGAAAAAGCTTGACTGTTTATTTTAAAGCTTGATAGAAAATCCAGGCTTAACACTTTGCTGGGGAACATTGAGTTCCAACATCCAACATTTCACAACTTACTCGCCGCCTGGGGATTTAACTATGAACGTTCTTTTTTTGCATTCACAAATTAAAACAAAATTTTATTTTGAAAAAAACAATTTTTTTTTCAAATATTCGTTTCAAGAATTTTTATCAAAATAAAAATGATATTTTTGCGGAGCAGAAATAAAATAAGGATTGCCAATAAATTGATAAGTCTCGAATTTTATTGATAGAATGGTGATCCGCAAATGGCGTGATCCCATTGATATTTACAAAGTTAGAAAAATGGTAATATGGGAAAAGGCTACATTAAAATACAATGAAACTATTCTCCCTAAAAAATTTGAATTCCATATGTATTTGGGCTTCTGATAAGAGCCAGTTGAGAGCTTTGACAGGCAGACGTTTCTTCAAGTGATCCAATCTGATCTGATGCAGTTACTTGCCATAATCCTTTGTTTTGCCTAGATTGCCTTTTCAGGTTTTCAATCTACCAGGATAATCATTTTCTATTTATGTCTCTAATTTTTGCCTGGACCGCCCTTTCGGGTTTTTAGTCCACCGAGACGCTCATTTTTGCCTAAGCCTCCCTTTTGGGTTTTCGACTTAGCGATTTATTCTTTTATTTTTTCTAAGCGAAGTATTTCTTGACTGCGTCAGTATTCACAGGACGCGGGAGCTCCTCACCATCCATATTTGTAAGAATCAAAGCCCCCCGGAGAAGGCTTTATTGACAACATATGGGCCATCATAATTAGGAGTCCACTTGCCCTTGGAATCAGATATGAAAGATTGAATCTTTTTAAGCACAAGGTCACCTTCTCTGAGTACGCGAGGTTGAACCTTCTTGTCGAATGCTTTCTTCATTCTCTGCTAATATAACTGACCATGGCATAAAGCCGTCATTCTCTTTTCTTCAATCAAATTCAGTTGGTCATACCTGCTTTGACACCATTCAACTTCTGATAACTTAGATTCCATCAAGACACGCATTGATGGGATCTCTACTTCTATTGGGAGCACTGCTTCCATGCCATAGACAAGAGAAAAGGGGGTTGCCCCTGTTGAAGTATGGACGGGCGTACGATATCCATGCAGAGCAAAAGGGAGCATCTCATGCCAGTCCTTATAAGTCACTACCATCTCCTGAATGATATTTTTGATGTTCTTATTGGCAGCTTCAACCGCATCGTTCATCTTAGGTCTGTAGGGAGAGGAATTATGATGTTCAATCTTGAACTCTTCACACATTTCCTTCATCATTTTATTGTTTAGGTTTGAACCATTATCAGTGATGATTCTGCTTGGCACACTATAACGGCAAATAAGTTGATTCTTGATAAATATAACCACCACCTGCTTGGTCACATTGGCATATGAGGCCGCTTCAACCCACTTTGTGAAATAATCAATAGCCACCAGAATGAAACAATGTTTATTGGAAGCTTTGGGCTCAATCATACCAATCATGTCGATACCCCACATAGAGAAAGGCCATGGAGAAGAGAGAATGTTGAGCAGAGTCGGAGGTACATGTGTCTTGTCAGCATAAATCTGGCATTTGTGACACTTCTTCACATACTTGCAACAGTCAGCTTCCATTGTCATCCAATAGTAACCCGCTCTTAACAGTTTTTAGCCATTGCATGTCCGTTGGAATGAGTACCAAAGGAACCTTCATGAACTTCTTGCATCAATAGGCCTGCTTCGTGTCTATCCACGCATCTGAGTAGAACCATGTCAAAGTTTCTCTTGTATAGCATGTCTTCGCTCAGAAAGAAGTTATTAGCCAGTCTTCTCAAGGTCTTCTTATCTTTGTTTGATGCCCTAGGTGGGTATTCTTGACTCTGGAGATAACACTTGATATCGTGGTACCATGGCTTGTCATCAGAGACTTCTTCCATTTCAAATGCATGAGCAGGTCTATCAAGATGCATAACATCGATCTTAGGCACATCATTCTAACGATTCACAATGATCATGGAAGCCAAAGTTGCCAAGGCATCTGCCATCTGATTTTCCTCACGAGGGATGTGATGAAATTCAATATTGTTGAAGAAAGTATATAACCTCCTTGCGTAGTCTTTGTATGGGATTAGGCCGGGTTGACGAGTTTCCCATTCTCCTTTAATTTGATTGACAACTAGAGCTGAGTCTCCATAAACATCGAGATTTTTTATTCTAAGATCAATGGCTTCTTCTAGACCCATGATGCGGGCTTCGTATTCCTCCATGTTGTTTATGCACTTGAATGTTAATCTTGCAGTAAAAGGGATATGTGAGCCATGAGAAGTGATGATTACTGCCCCAATACCATTACCATAAGCATTAACTACTCTATCAAATATTAAACCCCATTGAGAACCTGGCTCTGGCCCTTCATTTGGAAGTGGTTCATTGCAATCTTTGGCTTTTAAGTACATCACATCTTCATCTGGAAATTCAAAATTTATAGACTCATAATCGTCGATTGGCTGATGAGCTAAATGATCTGCCAAGGCACTTCCTTTGATAACTTTCAGGGTGTGATACTCAATGTCATATTCAGACAAGAGCATCTGCCAACGAGCAATTCTTCTGGTCAATGCAGGTTTTTCAAAGATATACTTAATCGGATCCATCTTGGATATCAACCAAGTTGTGTGATTCATCATATATTGACGGAGACGCTTGGCAGCCCAAGCCAGAGCACAACAAGTTTTCTCTAGCATGGAATATCGGGACTTGCAGTCAGTGAATTTCTTGCTCAAATAATAGATGGTATACTCTTTTCTTCCAGTTTCATCCTGTTGACCCAAGACACAACCCATAGATTCTTTTAGTACAGTCAGATACATAATCAATGGTCTTCCCTCAACTGGAGGGGACAAGATATGAGGTTTTATCAAATACTCTTTGATACTGTCGAAGGCTTTTTAACAATCATCCGTCCAAACACAACCCTGATCCTTTCGGAGGAGCTTAAAAATGGGAGCACAAGTAGCATTCACATGAGATATGAACCTCGAAATGTAGTTCAAACGTCCAAGGAATCCCCTCACCTGCTTTTCTGTTTGAGGTGCTGGCATTTCCTGAATGGCTTTAACCTTGTCGGGATCAACTTCAATACCCTTTTGACTGGCGATGAAGCCTAAAAGCTTTCCTGATCGAACCCCAAAGGTGCATTTGTTTGGGTTCAAGCAGAGTTTGTATTTTCTCAAATGCTGAAATAGTTTCAAAAGATACTCAACATGGTCTTCCTCAGTCTTTGATTTTGCTATCATATCATCTACATAGACTTCAATCTCTTTATGCATCATGTCATGAAAAAGAGTAGTCATAGCTCGTTGGTAGGTGGCACCAACATTCTTCAAGCCGAAAGGCATTACTTTGTAGCAAAATGTGCCCTAAGGTGTAATAAAAGTTGTTTTTTCCATATCTTCGAGCGCCATTTTGATTTGATTGTAACCGGAAAATCCATCCATGAAAGAGAAAACCTTGAACTTGGCGGTGCTATCGACCAACATGTCAATGTGTGGCAGAAGAAAGTCATCCTTAGGACTAGCTTTATTTAGATCTCTATAGTCAATGCACATGCGAACCTTTCCGTCCTTCTTGGGAAATGGAACAATGTTGGCCAACCACTGTGGAACAATGTTAAGCAACTTGCATTGAGGTATAACTTCCTAACTTCATGTAGTCTGGAGACCCGGCTGTTACCGGGCCGGGCAAATAAATGTCTGAAGTCCTCCTTAAGAGGCGATGATTGTGATTGTTTAATTTTGTGCCTAAGCAGGTAAAGTCCTTAATCAAGGCAATTGGTGGAAGGTAGGGATAAGCAATCTATCCCCCACTATTCTGTGAGTCTTCTCCTTGCTCCCATTACATGGTTGTAGCATCGAGATTACTAGCCCAAGATCCGTGCAGTGCACATTGTGTCAGAGTCTCTGAGTATAGAAGGGTTCCCCCATTCTGGACCCATGCTCATTTGTCAGAAGCTCTCCCTGGTTAGGGATAAGAGCTGTGAGGTCTGATCCTCACTTCACCTCTCATCTGCTTCACCTTAGCCTCGTAATGGCAAGGTTAAGAGCAAACACAGCCCGTACAGATGACTTGCTGAGGCAGTCAAACCTATTGTGTGAGCCACTTGTTTGGTTATAGTGCGTGCTGTGTGGATATCTGTTTGAGATGCTTGTTCTCATTTGATGTATGCTTGAATTATTTGTATGCTTGTATGTTTGCTTCTTTCCTGGATAGGAGTAGTTTGCTTATGCAAGTAGGATAGAAACCTGAACTTAGGGCAACGATGCATGACAACACTAGGCTCGAGTCCAGCTCCCTGGTAGTGCGTCTTCCCCCGGTTTCTGGCTGAAATCTTTTTCCCTTTCAGGGGAACTACATCGCCCTGATCCTCGTGCCAGACGAGGTATGTAGGCAGGTGGTCGTGCGAGACCACTCCGGGCAACCTTTTTCTTTTTTGCGTGCGTTTACTTGTTATCTGATTGCGTGTTTGGCTTGGATGCCGACGTAAGCCCAGTGATTGGCAGTCGGGCTCCACGTTTGCCGTTTTGAGTGTGTTTTGGTTCGGATGCTGACGTAATTCCATCTAGTGGTTGTCGGGCTCCATGTTTGCCACCTTTGCTTGTTTGTGTGTTTTGTGTTGTTTGGCGTGCGTAAGCCGAACTACAGTGGCTCTGATTCTTGTTCCAGACAAGATATGTAGGCATAAGGTGCGATACCTTATCGAGCCCGTTTCTCCTAACCCCACCTGCGTTCCCTGTGTGTGTGTGTGATGTTTAGCAACCTTTTCTTTATTTTAGAACGTGGATCCCGTCGAGTACGACGGACGTGAGGGGTGCTAATACCTTCCCCTTGCGTAACCGACTCCCTTACCCTGTCTCTTTGGTCGCAAGACCATTTCCTTTCCAGGTTTCTCTGAGCGTTTCCTTTCCCTATCTTGGGATAAATAACGCGCAGTGGCGGCTCTGTGTGTGTTTTGTTTTTAGCTCGCCGGATGATTTTTCGCAGGATGCGACAGCTGGCGACTCTGCTGGGGACATCGCGGTGTAGACCTATGCTGGTCCATCGTCCCTGAGCGAGTCCTTCCTAGCGTTTTAGGATTAGTTTAGGTTGCTTGCGTTGTTTGATTTATTGCATTTATTATTCTAACCAGTGTGTATCTATATTTGCATTAATGTCTGCATGCATCATACTATCATGTTGTTGCCGTCCTCTATGCAGGTGGTTTCTCTGTTTGGGGTGGGGGTTCTGAGTGGGGCTAAAACTCAGGCCCGAGTATACACCTAGGACTAGTGTGGTCTCATGTTCCTCATTTGCTGGATCAGCATATTGTTGCAACGTGACATACCACAAGCCAGACGAGGTTCATTTGATAGTGCTTTCCTCTGTGGGGTACTCCACTTTGGTTTAGTTACTTCATCTGAACTATTGACTCTGGTGGCCGATCATTTCCCGGATCTTTGGTTTAGACGATCTCAGGAGAGCTACAATGGCACACCCGAAAGGGCAAACCCATTGAGTATCTCTGCCCGATTGTCGAGACTATTATCCGCCTTAGGGTGACCTGATTAGAATTTACCTGTGAGGGGAGGGTGATTCTTTCAGATGCATGTTCAGATGTATGCTCAGATGGTGACTTTTTGTTCCGTGGATCAGAGTCCTATTTTTAAGTCGGATTTATGGCCGTTTATTTCTGAGATGCCGGAGTGCTGTATGTGATTTATCAGTGGGGATCCGTTTATTTCAGGATTCCCCGGGCCGATTCAGATGATGATGGGTATCTGCTCAGAGATTGGTGATGGTGATGATGATGATGTATCTTTCTTCCGTTTATTTCGGAACCCTTGAGTCGGATTTGTGGTTAGTCAGACTTCAGATGGTTGTGATCAGTCCAGGGATCCGAGTTGTGGTTCAGAGCAACAGATGATCAGATGACTTGGAGGATGGCCCAGTGCATTGCATACATCTGCATCATTCTCATTTTGCATTCATCTGCATCAAACTCACGTCTAGCCATATGGGGAGTATTATTGATTGAGAATCTGGTTGAGAGACATCTTGAATTTCAGAATATGAATGTCAAAATGTTATCTCTCTCGATGAAACCAGAATCAAAGGACAGAAGCTTCCTCGTATGGATAGACGTTGCATTCATGCATATTAACCTGTTTGCTGTTTTGCAGGAATCATTGCTCGTGCTCGTAGAGTTGTACCCTTGCACTCAACCCGACCTCACAGATACTTCACCAGGCGCAATACTCCTAGACTCATGGATCTTCCCAACACCGACATTCTCGAGCTGAAAGAGAAGATGGGAGAGCTGATTCATGTCATGCAAGAGTTCGCCTTGGGGCAGAAAGTAATTGCCGAAAAGGTGGGGAGGATTGAAAGTTGGCTGAAAATGGGGAAGATTCAAGGTAATGCTTCGTCATCAGCATCGAAGAAGCCATTCGGGAACGGTCAGCGCAAGAATGAGGGTGAATCGAGTGCTGTGTATGCCCAGAGAGGATACAGTAGGGATCATTACTACCAGCACACTGCTGCTGTAACCATCCCTGCTGGTAATCAGTCAGTCCGGCAGCAACGTCAATCACCTCAACGGAGAGCCGGGTATCAAATGAGAGGTAAAGGGGTTGATCGCTATTTTGACAAGCCGCCCGTGACATACGCTGTTCTGTTCAAAAAACTGATGGATCTTGGGTTGGTTCAGCCAAGGGCGATGGTTCCGATGAGAACAGATCAGAGGCCTCCCAACTATGATGAGAACGCCCAGTGCGAATTTCATTCTGGAACACCGGGGCATAATATTGAGGGTTGTAGAGCATTCAAGAATGTTGTCCAAGACCTGGTGGATTCCAAGGCTATTAATTTCGCACCATCTCCGAATGTTAATGCCAATCCCATGCCGGCACATGGTCAGGCAATGGTGAGTGCAATTGCTGAAGATCCAGATCACGCCTGTACAGTGGGTAAAGAAAATGACAGTAACTGCAAGTTTGATGGTTGGATAACGCCGTGCGTACCAGGGAGCTGGAAGGCTTAAAAAGATCATCACTGTTACTCGTCCGGAAGAGTAATGATTTCTGTTTTGATTTTTATTTGCATGAAAGCCATATGTGTTGCCCGACACGTAATGGTTCATTGTAAGGGCCACCTCATGTTCATAAGTTGCATTTTCTGCATCATTAATAAATGGACGTTTTTCAGTCAAAAAGCGGTGTTCCCTGTTTTTCATTTATTTTTGCAGTTTAAAAAAACAAATAAAAATGGCAATGTTTATTTTCATTTTTCCTTTTTGATTTGTCTCGTCCCAACTTCAAAAATAATTCTCCGGATCTCGTTGATAATGATTTGGTTACACCTCGTATGACTTCGACAATTCGATCTATCTTGCTGAAGAAGAAGACGAAGAAGATTGTGATCTGCTGGAATTAACCAGGTTGTCAAAACAAGAGGAGAAGGTGATTCAGCCGCACGTGAAGCGGGTTGAGATTGTTATTCCAAGCGCCGAGGTCAGGAAGGAAGTGAAATTAGGGCCGCTGCAGAGGCGAGTTGAGAGCAGAATGGTAGCCCTGTTGAAAGAGCATGTGGATACTTTTACCTGGTCATGTCAGGATATGCCAGGTCAAGTACCGATGTCGTTGGGCACAAGCTACCATGGAGAGAAGACTGTCCTCTAAAGAAGCAGAATGCCGCTGCCACTTATCAGAGATCCATGGTGACTTTGTTTCATGATATGATTCATCATGAAGTTGAATGCTATGCTATGACATGATAGCAAAGTCCCAAACAGAAGAGGGGCATCTGGCAGATCTGGCCAAGCTATTTGACAGGTTGAGACAATTCAAACTGAGGTTGAATTCAAGTGAGTGCACTATCAGAGTGCGGTCCGGTAAGATGTTGGGGTTCATTGTAAGGGAGGAATCGAGGTTCATCCTGCAAAAAAAAAAAAAAAAAAAAAAAATGCCTGAACCGAGAATGAAAAAAAGAGGAGGTTCGTGGTTTCTTCGAAAGATTGAACTATCTGTCATGGTTCACATCTCATCTAACAGCCACGTGTGAACCTATATTCAAGATGTTGAAAAAAAAAAGATCAAACGGTCAGGTGAAATAATGATTGCCAAGGGGCAGTGAAAAATAAAAGAATAAGTTGCAGGAACCTCTGATTCTGATACCTCCTATGGAAGGAACAACTATCAATTCTGTACTTGACGGCCTTCGAGGGGTCTATGAGGTGAAGTGGGTCAGCATGACGAGTCTTGTCGAAAAGAGCATGCAATTTACCTTAGCAAAAAGTTTACCGACTGTGAAACAATACATTCACTGTTCGAGAAAACTTGATGTACTTTGGCGTAGGCTGCTCGCCGACTGAGACAGTATGCTGATTCATACCACTTTGTGGATTTCCAAGATGGATCTGATCAAGTACATATCTGAAAAGCCAGCAATGACCGGACGGGTTGCGAAAGGGCCAATGATTTTGATTGAATACGATATTCGATATATCTCTCAGAAAGCAATCGAGGGGAGTGTATTGTCTGATTACCTCGCCTAGCAACCCATTGAGGATTATCAACCAAAGAAGTTTGAAGTTCCCTGATGAGGACATCTCGAGGTGCTCCAATCGAAAGATTGAGAGTGACCGATCCCGGAGGAGGGGCCTGACCCTGAATCCGAACGGATTCCGATGTCTGATGGGGAGGTTAAGGTGAATGAGCTTTTGTTGCCCGGATAACGTTTGAATGCACCGACGGTGTGATTGTGCAGAAAATGGTGGTAACTTACAAAGACTGGCATGAGATGTTGCCGTTTGCATTACATGGGTATCGAACGTCGGTGCGTACATCTACTGGGGCAACTCCTTTCTTGTTGGTATATGGGATGGAGGCTGTATTACCTGTTGAAGTTCAGATTCCCTCTTTGAGAGTCCTGATGGACGTGAAATTGCAAGAGGCTGAATGGGTAAGGACCCGGTACGAGGAGTTGAGCCTGATAGAGGAAAAGAGGCTAGCAGCCATCTGTCATGGACAGTTGTACCAGCAGCGAATGAAACGGGCTTTTGACAAGAAGGTACGACCTCGGGTATATCACGTAGGTGATATGGTGCTGAAAAGGATCCTTCCTCCTCAAAACGATCGTAGGGGCAAATGGACACCGAATTATGAGGGTCCATTCGTGGTCAAGAAGGTCTTCTCTGGCGGAGCCTTGTTGTTAACGACCATGGATGGCGAAGATTTTCCATCCCCTGTGAATGCGGACGCAGTTAAAAAATACTTCGTATAAGTGACCCGCTGGACGAAAAGAACAAAATAGTCCAGGCAAAAATGGGCATCCCGGTGAACCAAAAACAGAAAAAAGGTTCGGGCAAAAATTAGGGATAAAAATGAAAAATGTACACCCGGCAAGTCGAAAACCTGAAAAGGCGACTTGGGCAAGAAGGGGTATCCCGGTGGACTGAAAACCCGAGAGGGCGGTCCAGGCAAAAGAGGGATTGAAACGAACAACTGCGTCCCGCATGATCGTTTGCGCTTTGGTTAAAGCATCATGGATAATACCCGGTAGGGATCAGTCGGAATCGTCTTGTTCAGAAGGCAGAAAGCATGGAGAGTCTGAGGACATATGGGGTGTAACCGAGTTGGAACTTGATGAGATCACGGGTTTCACATTGCCATTAGGATAGATTTTTCCTTTTGTGCGCGATTACCTCTTTTCAGGAATTGCTTCCTTTGTATTGCTCATTTGAGCCACACACTTTTTCCATCAATAAAATGCATGTTCAGTCAAATAATTTTGTTTTTGTTTTCATTACCGCTTTGATTGCAAAAACATCCAGATATTTTTGATAAAGAATTTTGCATTTTAAGACATACAGGTTCCTTCCAATGCATGTTTATAAGATTGAAACTGGAAATCTTATTTGGAAGGTTGAGTGACCCAAGTGTTGAAATCTTGACACGCCTGGGGCACGGTTTTATCTAATGATCTGTTTTGCAGGAACTATTGGATATTTTCACTCACTTGCAGGTTGTGATGTGGAAGCTTTGTAATAGATCCCCAGAGAGTTTGCTCAGGAATGAAAGAAATGACGAAGACGTTGAGACGTACGACGATCCTTGATGTTAATCAAGAAGACTCTTCAAAGTCGGAAGATTGGAAAGTATGTAATTCCCCGCAGAGCCCGATCAGGGACGAGTGCATGAAGAAAGGACGGAGAGACGACGAGACGTCCGACGACCTTTGGAATTAACCAAGAAGACTCTTCAAAGTCGGAAAATTGAAAGTCTGTATAATCCAGGAGTGCGTTTCTCGTCGAGCGCGGGGCGATTTGGAATACAAGATGATGGAGCAGGAAAGGTCCAGACGAGTCTGGGAGTTCTCAAAAGTGGAAAGTTGATACGAGATTGGGAGGTGGATACCATGGTTCGACGAGTCGACGGGTGTTCTATACCAACTGTTCTCATTTCCCAGCTAAGTCTCCAAGCAGAATTAGAGGACTAAATCCCCAGCAGATCCAAGGTCTGTGATTTCCCCAGCCGAGTCAAGATGGTTATCCCCGGCAGGTAAACGGTGTTTCCTCAACAGCCAGGCCAGAAGGTTGCTATTCCCCGAGTGGAGCGGGTTTCAATGAAATATATCTCCAGCAGTGTTCATCCTACCAGTGGATTGGACAAGTTCCCGTAGCGGACGGATTTTTGCATCCCCAGATGAGTTGATTCCACCTATGGATCGCATGGGTTGTCCCCAGCGGAGTAGTACGAGGCTCCCTAGCAGGGTCAGAATGGTTGCCCAGCAGGTTTTGGATTGATGCTTCCCCAGTCGCCAGGCCTGGAGGTTGCTGTTTCCCAGCGGAGTATCTGTGGGCATTTCCCAGTAAAGTCGTCAGGTATCTGTGAGGTTTCCCGAAGCAGAGTCAGGATTGATATCCCTAGCAAGTCAAAAACTGTTGTATCCCCACAGAGTGTTGGTGGTGCTTATCCCCAGCAGTTTCCCGAGCGGATTGGATGCAAAGGAGGTTCTTCCCCAGCAAGGGTTACCTTTTCCCAGCAGCAGTGCTATTCCCCAGCAGGGTGGAGTTGGAGCAATGTCGAGTTCCTCAACGGAGTGTCTCGTGCTCCCCAGCAGAATCCCTTGAGGGGGATACTTTTTATGCATTCATCATGTAAAAATAGCATAGCATGTTGCATAGAAAAATACTAAAGCGCGTAGCATTTCCATAATTATGGAGCATTACGCAGAAAAAGATCATGCATCATTGTTGCAAGCATAGAGCTAGTCTCAAGCCGTGGTTACCGTTTGAGAGGTGGTGGTGCCAGAAAGCGAAGATGTTACTCTGTGGAGTTTAGCATCATGACGTCAGATCAGCAATGTTCCCCAGTAGTGCGATATTGGAGGAAATGTTTCCGTCGGGCAGAGATGGAAATAAAATAAGAGGACGTTACACGATCAGCGCGATTCAAGCCGTGGTTACCGTTTGGGAGGTGGTTTTATCAGACAGTGAAGGTGTTACTCCGAGGAGTTTAGCATCATGGTTTTAATCAAGGATATTCCCCAGTAGTGCGATATTGGAGGAAATGTTTCCGTCGGACAGAGATGGAAATAATATCAGAAGACGTTACGCGATCAGCGCGATTTCGGGGTCCAAAAAGAAAAACAAGAAAGAAGATAATCCCCAGCTAAACGCGAAGGGTTTGTCTGCCAGGGTTGAATAGAGAGCAGTCGGCTCAGGGCTTGTCATCCTCAGCATGGGTCGTTGTGGCATTCCGGCCAGTTTCCGATTTCCATATCGAAGAGGTTCTCAATAGTCAGGACGAAGAACTTGTGGCACTCCGGCCAGTTTCCGATTTCCAGATCGAAGAAGTTTCCGATTCCCAGATCGAAGAGGTTCTCAACAGTCAGGACGAAGAACTTGTGGCACTCCGGCCAGTTTCCGATTTCCGGATCGAAGAAGTTTCCGATTCCCAGATCGAAGAGGTTCTCAACCATCAGGACGAAGAACTTGTGGCACTCCGGCCAGTTTCCGATTTCCAGATCGAAGAGGTTCTCAACAGTCAGGACGAAGAACTTGTGGCACTCCGGCCAGTTTCCGATTTCCAGATCGAAGAAGTTTCCGATTCCCAGATCGAAGAGGTTCTCAACAGTCAGGACGAAGAACTTGTGGCACTCCGGCCAGTTTCTGATTTCCGGATCGAAGAAGTTTCCGATTCCCAGATCGAAGAGGTTCTCAACCATCAGGACGAAGAACTTGTGGCACTCCGGCCAGTTTCCGATTTCCAGATCGAAGAGGTTCTCAACTATCAGGACGAAGAACTTGTGGCACTCCGGCCAGTTTCCGATTTCCAGATCGAAGAGGTTCTCAACCATCAGGACGAAGAACTTGCGGCAATCCGGCCAGTTTCCCGGTATCCAGACCGAAGTGGTATCCAGACCGAAGAGGTGTTCAGACCAAAGTGGTGTTCAGGCCAAGAAAATGAAAAAAGCAGAAAAATTTCGGGGTTCAAGAAAAGAAGAAAAGAAGAGAGAATGATAATCCCGCGTGGATGTGTGGTGATCAGACCATGGTTATCCCTGTGTTACCATTTATTTTGGTACCCAGGTCGACGTTTCGAGTTTGTTTCTTCGCCGATGCTGACAGGCGTTGTTAATTATTATCCCATCAGAGTGAAAATTGTTCGTCTGTTCTGGGTATTCAATCACTCTTCATCCTGATCATCCGAAAGCCGAGGCTATTTCGTATCGACAGGTTCACAGTGGATTGAATAGGGGCAGCTGTAACACCTCAAAATTTGCCCTCATCTCTTGGGACTAGCATTAACATATTGCATTACATTTTTAGGTCATTAGGCATTGCATGTTGCATATCATGTGGTTACATTGTGCAAGCCATTCTCCCAAGTCTTGATCAGAAGATGAGGAAGTCAAGGTGCAAGCCTAGGGTTTATTGACTGATCATTGGCCATCTGAGGATTGGGCAGTGAATTAGGGTTTCATGGTTCTCAAAGGATATTGGTCTTCATCTTGATTTAAGTGATACATCATCATCATCATGGTTGGGTATCATCAGGAGATTGAAGCTCATTCCTTGAGATTAGGGTTTTGACCACTGGTCAACCCTAATCAGTTGCATTGGGCCAATCAGGGCATAATCAGGAGATGGGGTTTGTGATGGTTATGGGGTTCATTATGTGATTTTATGGAGATAATTGAGGCTAGGGTTTCACCCTTGAGCCATTTCAGTTGAAGATTGGAGCTTAATTTGATCTATGCATTGCCAAATTCATCTGTCAGTTGGAAAAGTCAACTGTGGTCAACTGTACATGATCTGATGGATTTGGAGGTGGAAATGAGTTGGATACACTTCATTCATGTTGGAACAAGTGTTATTTAACATCTCAAAGCTTAAAAATGAAGGAAATCAAGTCAGAACAAAAACTGCCAAAAATAGAAAGTGACTTGTAATTGAAGTTTCCAAAAATGGAAAGTTTTTGACCTCAAAGCCACGTGTCCAAGGAAGCTTCAAATGAAAATTTGTTCAACATGAAAGTTGTAGATATTGTTCTCACCTTTCCAAAAAGTCCAAGAACTTGAAAATCCCATGTATGGTTGGAAAGTTAGGGCTCAGTGAAATTCAAAAATGACCCATAATCAGGAGGCCATAACTTCCACATGGTTTGTCCAAATTGCAAGTTCTTTATATGCACAAACTCCATTTGACATGTACTTTCATGGTGCATAATTGGATTTTTCCAAAAGTGGTCAATGCAGAAAGTCAATTTTCAACTGGACAGTTAAATTGGACCAAGGGCAAAATTGTCCAACTTTCAAAATAATTGGAATTTTTGAGTGGGGATTTTTGCAACACCTTATGAATGGTATTTAAAATTTGTTGGAATCATCCTTTCATGCCTAAGGCTTGTAATTTGAGATTTGGCTTGAAAAATGAAATGGCAAAAATGGACAAAATGCAAATACATAGTGAAAGTGAGAATTACACAACCAATGAGAGTGAGACAAGTTTCAACAGCTCACACATGGCATTTGGAAGTTGTGTGAGCTGTCAAACAGGTGGCAATGAGCTGGCATTGGAAATTCCCATTTTGCCCTCACTTGAAAAATTACCATTTCACTAATCAAATGCATTTGGTTGATTAAACATGTTTAGGTGGTAATTAAGCATTGGTATATAATCTTAATTACTCTCTAAGCATAACAGAATTTCACATTCACCAAAACCAGATCTAAAACCTTTCCAATTCTCTCAATTTCCTCAAGAACACCAAAACTTCAAATCCAAAATTCATCATCAATTCTTGATCAATCTTCATAATTCCTTTTGCATCGAACTCCAATCATCATCATATCCATCTGTTTTGGAAGTTTGGAAGGAAAAGAGTATGGAATCGCAAATGTCCAAGAATGCATTATCAATGGTGAATTCGAGTTGTGAGCACTAGGAGCAAAGGCAAGTGAATTCGAGCGCATCAATCATCTTCCTCATCATTCTTCTTCAACTGTTTGAGGAGAAATCGTGCAAAGCTCAACTGGAATCACACTGCCATTTCCAGGTTGGTGAAATTCGAATCTCATGGTATGCTTAATGTTCATATGCGTTTGAAAGAGCATGCTACGTAGATTATAGTGATGCTTGTGGTTTTGTAAATGGATGACTGTAGCTCACGAAATCTGGAAATGAGTTTATGTGTCCAAACCCTAACCTCTTCGATTCGCATGATATAGGAACATTTAGCCAAAATTAAGTTGATATTCGTGTTGTGTGTTCTTAGACGGTTTGAATGACTATAGACTTGCTCATTTCCATGAAGATTTTGTGTTCTTCGATTTTGTGAGAATTCTGGAAAATTGTTGGTTGAAGACGATGATAAACGCATGCTAGATCTTGTTTTCTGTTTAAATTTTTGAATAGCATGTTTCCCGCTCCCGCCACCGTTAATTACAAGTTTGCCATTGTGTAATTCTAATTATTTTAATTAATTCTTAAAAATTACCATGACCTTAAAAAATTCATAGAAAATTGTAGAAAAATCAGAAAAATGTGGAAATTGTTGTGTTGACTTTGTTGTTGAGTGTAGAATTTGTTTGACCTATTGGTCAAAGTTGTGCATGGTATATTTTTGGATTGACTTAGGTTTGTTTCACATGTGTTCACATTTGATACATTTTACCATTTGGTTCATGAAATGCTCATAATGTAAAATAAATTCTTGACAATTTTTGTGATGATTGTTGACTGGCTGATGTTCATTTATATGTAAATTTCATGAATTTTTGATACCTGATCATTGAGATATGAATTTTGGAACTTAGGTGTGACAATTTGTGTCACACCTCATTATGTCAATTTGCTGGATTTTTTTGAGTGACCTATACTTGGTGAAATGATGTGAAATTTTGCATGATGGTTGATTAACATGTTAGGATGCTATGTGATTTTTTGTGGAATTTTACATTGCATTTTCAAATTGATTGCTATTTTTCATTTCTGTTGGTCAAATGTGCAAGCTTATGTGACATAGGTTGGTAGAATCAATGTGAAATGCTCATATGGTATTGAATGATCATGAAATTTTGTATGATAGTTATAGACACGTGATGTGACATCCCTGTTTTGGTCTCACTCATTTCTTTACTGTTTTCATTGAGTTATGAATTTTTGAAGTGGAAGCATGTGTTGATGTTGTGATTTGGAGCATATAGTTGTGTCTGTTTTTGTTGATTTTCATTGACATAGTTACCTTTGCCCAATTAAGCTGAAATTTGGTGTGCCATACCTGGATTAGGTCCTGTTTAGGTGTAATTTATTTGAGAATTTTTGAAGTTGTTTTGATGTGGATTTGAATGCAATAGTTCTGTTTGCATGTTTGGTGCTTCATTTGAACTAATTTGCCTTGTTTTGTGCATAACATGAACATGATGAATGATATAAACATGAGACTAATGGTGTTTGCTCTTGTTTGACATTAATTTGACTTTGGTTGGTGAATACCTTGCTGTTTAGGAATTTTTCTTGCCTTTGGACCCTAGGCTTAGCCTAGTGGTCTTGTTGCTAATATTTGCTTGATTTTTCAGGATCAAAAGCATAATGCACATGGAGAATGAATCAAGTTAAATGCAATCGATGTTGTTTGATGTTTGTACACTAACATAACATTGTTTTGTAGGTTGTGAAGCTTGGGCTTGAGCTCATAGCTTGCTTTGTTGTGCATTGATCTGTATAGATTAACTGATTGAACTTTTGCTGTGTAGTTTTGTCTGTCTGAGTTGCTAATTGGTTAGCTTTTGTACAGGTACTTTTAGTTGCTCAGTTCCTTGTGAACTTTTGCTTTGCTTTGCTTAAGCAACTTGCATTGAGGTATAACTTCCTAACTTCATGTAGTCTGGAGACCCGGCTGTTACCGGGCCGGGCAAATAAATGTCTGAAGTCCTCCTTAAGAGGCGATGATTGTGATTGTTTAATTTTGTGCCTAAGCAGGTAAAGTCCTTAATCAAGGCAATTGGTGGAAGGTAGGGATAAGCAATCTATCCCCCACTATTCTGTGAGTCTTCTCCTTGCTCCCATTACATGGTTGTAGCATCGAGATTACTAGCCCAAGATCCGTGCAGTGCACATTGTGTCAGAGTCTCTGAGTATAGAAGGGTTCCCCCATTCTGGACCCATGCTCATTTGTCAGAAGCTCTCCCTGGTTAGGGATAAGAGCTGTGAGGTCTGATCCTCACTTCACCTCTCATCTGCTTCACCTTAGCCTCGTAATGGCAAGGTTAAGAGCAAACACAGCCCGTACAGATGACTTGTTGAGGCAGTCAAACCTATTGTGTGAGCCACTTGTTTGGTTATAGTGCGTGCTGTGTGGATATCTGTTTGAGATGCTTGTTCTCATTTGATGTATGCTTGAATTATTTTGTATGCTTGTATGTTTGCTTCTTTCCTGGATAGGAGTAGTTTGCTTATGCAAGTAGGATAGAAACCTGAACTTAGGGCAACGATGCATGACAACACTAGGCTCGAGTCCAGCTCCCTGGTAGTGCGTCTTCCCCCGGTTTCTGGCTGAAATCTTTTTCCCTTTCAGGGGAACTACATCGCCCTGATCCTCGTGCCAGACGAGGTATGTAGGCAGGTGGTCGTGCGAGACCACTCCGGGCAACCTTTTTCTTTTTTGCGTGCGTTTACTTGTTATCTGATTGCGTGTTTGGCTTGGATGCCGACGTAAGCCCAGTGATTGGCAGTCGGGCTCCACGTTTGCCGTTTTGAGTGTGTTTTGGTTCGGATGCTGACGTAATTCCATCTAGTGGTTGTCGGGCTCCATGTTTGCCACCTTTGCTTGTTTGTGTGTTTTGTGTTGTTTGGCGTGCGTAAGCCGAACTACAGTGGCTCTGATTCTTGTTCCAGACAAGATATGTAGGCATAAGGTGCGATACCTTATCGAGCCCGTTTCTCCTAACCCCACCTGCATTCCCTGTGTGTGTGTGTGATGTTTAGCAACCTTTTCTTTATTTTAGAACGTGGATCCCGTCGAGTACGACGGACGTGAGGGGTGCTAATACCTTCCCCTTGCGTAACCGACTCCCTTACCCTGTCTCTTTGGTCGCAAGACCATTTCCTTTCCAGGTTTCTCTGAGCGTTTCCTTTCCCTATCTTGGGATAAATAACGCGCAGTGGCGGCTCTGTGTGTGTTTTGTTTTTAGCTCGCCGGTTGATTTTTCGCAGGATGCGACACTCATCATCATCACTTTTAGGATTCATGTTATCAGATTGGCCAACCGGTTCAAAAGGGATCTCCACATGAGCCTGCTTTCCTGCTACGATATCCTCTGTCCTTTTTGATAATATACGCCCACTCCTTGTGACTCTACTTACATCAGTGACGTTAACAATGGAGGGTAGAGGAACATCATTTCCATTCTCAATCATTGTAGCATTGTACTTGTAAGGCACGACTTTATCAGATTGGTAGGGAACTGGGCCCGGTAAGTTAATGACCAGAGGAGTCACAGAAGTCTTCCGACTGTCATAAGTAATTTGTATAGGCTCAGAGTCGTTGAACTGAGGAATCATGACATTCACTTTGTTGTCACTATTGACCATATTGACTTAATTATAATCTCTGTCTCGGTAGGCTTCAATGTAACCTTGGTCCATTTGATCCTGGAGATCCGTTACAACAGTTAGGCATCCTTGAGAGTTCCTAGAACAAACCCTACAAGAGGCATAGTTATATGGAGGCACAAAACCATTCTTGCTATATCTGGCGTGTTTATTTACTAAGCTCTCTCCCAATAATCGTACATCATGGATCCAGAAACTGCTCGGGCAACCATATACCATATTAACTGAGGCTGAACCATGTTGCGGTAGAGGATTAACTTGAACATTGGGGTTTATGTCCTTAAATGAAAGGATACCACTCTTGATGAGCCTCTGAACATCTAACTTTAGACCAAAACAGTTTTCAATGCTATGTTCTGGTGCCCCTTGATGGTAAGCACAAAATTGATCTGCCTTGTACCAATAGGGAAGGTCCTTTGGCATAGGTGGTGGAGACCTTGTCTGGACATGATTTTTAGCTAGCAGTGCAGGAAACAATTCTGCATAGGACATTGGGATAAGATCAAACTGTGGCCTTTTTTTAATATGATTTTGATTGTTGAATTGAGAGCGAGCCTATTGTGGAGGCTGTTGATGCTGTTGATTTGGTGGTTGTTGCTGAACATGTTGTTGTTGTTGATATTGTTGAGGATAATGTTGTTGTTGTTGATGTTGATGCGAGAACTGTGGTTGATAAACTGACGCTACCATTGGTGGATTAATGATTGGTGAAACGGCTGCAACATGTTGATACTTTCTTCTTTGTCGGCCATATGAAACGACACTAACATCTGATTCTTTCTTTTTGGAGAAATTATTGGAGAATTTCTTAACATGACTAGAAGCGTCGACTTCCTTAGTCAAACGTCCCTCTCGGACTGCTTCCTCAAGTCGCATGCCCATGTTTACCATCTCGGTGAAATCACTGGGTGCACTGGAGATCATGTGGTCATAGTAGAATGAACTTAGAGTTTTCAAAAAGATTTTAGTCATCTCTTTCTCTTCAAGTGGAGGGAAAATTTGTGCAGCAATTTCACGCCACCTTTGAGCATACTCCTTGAAACTCTCTTTGTCTTTCTGAGACATGGCCCGGAGTTGATCTCTGTCTGGAGCCATATCTATATTATATTTGTATTGACGAACAAAAGCTTCACCAAGGTCGTTGAAAGCACGAACCTTTGTACCGTCCAAGCCCATGTACCACTTAAGAGCGGCACCAGTTAAACTTTCTTGAAAGTAGTGGATCAGAAGCTGATGGTTATCAGTCTGAGTAGACATTTTCCTAGCATACATAACCAAATGACTTTGAGGACATGAATTCCCTTTGTATTTCTCGAAGTCTGGTACTTTAAATTTAAGCGGAATTTGAACATTAGGAACCAAATAGAGTTCGGAAGCGGTCTTGCCAAAAAGATCCTTACCTCGAAGAGTGTTGATTTCCCTTTACATTTCTAAGAACTAATCTTGAAATCCCTCTAACCTTTTATCTACTCCCACAACTTCACTTGGAGCAGCGTGAAAAATGTTTTCTTCATTAGAAGGAGTTGTATGCACCACAAGAGGAGGTACAGACATCACAACAGTCACTACCGGAGCTTCAACGTTTTGAGGGCGGTGTCCTGTTAGCATATAACCGTGAGGCATGCCCCAAGGGAAACCAGGTGGCATGTGATATTGTTGATCATTGACGGCCGCCACTAGAATGGGTGTTGAGACGTTCTCAGAGATTGTTGTTCGTTGCAATGGATCTTGAGAATTGTTCGATGACTGATTCTGAGCAGCCACCAAAGTGCCCATCATAGCAGTAAGCCTTTCCAAACTGTCTTTCAAGGTGATTACTTCCTCCCTGAGCTCTTGGTTTTCTTGTTCAAGTTGACTTATCCTTCTCCGACGACTGGCTTGAGTATTGTACTGGTGATTCAGTTTGACTATTGGAGGGAGAAGACACGTGTAAGTTTCTTGAAATGCAGGAACTTGTGCTTGAATGATGCATGATATGTAGATGCAAAAGATGAGTTTTAATTTTTAAGAGACTCAATAATTTATTGCAAATATTATAGAGACAAAATTTGGTATAAGCTGAACAAAAACCTCTTTTTATTAAACAATTGAGGGATTACAAAGGGTGAAATACAATTTCAACGATCCTAAACAATACAAGAGGAAAACAGCTAAGTCTATGAGTCCTAAGGAATCTCATATTTAAAAGGTCCTGCCGCTGGCTGATGCTTCCTTTTCTGCCTCTTTAGCTGAGCATTCTCGATTACAAGCTTATCGATGATTCCCTTCCAAGCACCTGAGGTGGGAGGTATGCTGGAGTACTCATGAAATGGCTGGACTTTAGAGAGAAGTAAACCTTCTTGTTCCTCGTGTTTCTTCACAGCTTTTTGTTCCAAAATCTCAAATCAAATCATCCTTCTCCTTTAGTTGTTGCTCCATCTTCATCTTCTTATCATTCAAGACATGGTACTTTCCTTTCCAAGTGTCTCTTTCCAATTTCAACCTATCCAAAACTTCTTGAAACTCTTCCCTATTCTCAATAGGAATGGTGGATGATGATGTTATAGCAAAAGGGAATGAGGTTTCCTCAAGAGAATATGGCATCTTAAGTTCACTGGCTCTAGCACAAACCCATTGGGTGTAGGGCTCAAAAGCAACACAATTCTTTCTTCCTAATCGGTCTTTTCCTTTCCTGTGAATGTTGCGCCAAGCATGTATGATTCTATCCTTTAAACTGAAACTCTCTTCGTTGTTGAGGTAAAAGAAACCTGACAGCAGAAGGTTGTCCGGTTTATCTACCATAGGATATCCTATTTGGCGTCTGGTAAGGATGGGGTTATAGTTAATTTCCCCATGTACACCAATGAGAGGTACGTTAGGAAATTCACCACAACTATCAATAATTACTCCAACATCATAGGAGGGGTCATACCAATGTATACTCCCTTGATCAATGGACATGAACCTCTGAGACCATCTAAGCTTCTACGGATTCTCCCTGAAGAGCCTGGATCTGGGCAAGTGAGAAATAAACCACTTATATAGGAGAGGTGCACAACAAAGAATGGTTCCACCACCTTTCTTAGTCCTGTGATGGATAAAATGGTAGGTATCTCCAAGTAATTTGGGTACTGGGTTACCAATTAAGAAGATTCGTATAGCATTAACATCCACGAAGTCAGCAATGTTTGGGAAGAGTACAATTCCATAAATGAGTAGAGCAAAAATGGATTCAAAGGCATCTCTATTATCTACTTCTGCTAAGATAAAGGCTTTCTCCAACAGGAATCTAGAGGTTAGACCTAGAATCCCTCCTTTTTTAGTGAAGTTGTCCTTCACAACAGATGTTTCTAGGTGAAGTCCTTCTGCAATAGCTTATGATGTAGGGGTCTTCTCTGAACCACTGAATGGTAATTTGTTAGAGACTGGCAAACCAAACCAATAAGAGTATTCTTCTAGAGTAGGCATAAGTTTGTAGTCTGGAAATGTGAAGTAATGGTAGAGTAGATCATAAAATTGTACCAGTGTGTTGAGAACTCCATCTTCAACCTTGGTCTTCAAGATACCCATAAGTCTTCCATACTGAGCTCTGAAATCCTCTGGACTAACTATCATAGAACCAAGCTTCTTCAACTCTGTTAAGTCAGGACATTTGAAAGTGTATTTCTTGGTATTCCTCCTTCCAAGTTCCATTTTACCTATCAATATTTGCAAAAGAAAACTATTGAGTTTCTTAGTTTTTATGCAAAAGGTTTTTATGGATGCATGAGTGCATGAATGGATATTTCACAAATATGAGTTTAGGGTTTTGACATTAAGCATGGAGCCAAGGGTCTAACCATCCCACAATGTATGAACTAATAGGTGTAGCGGGGTATTCGTTACCTTTAGATTTATTGACTAAATCAAAAGTAAATCATACAGTTCGAGTCGCCATCACACTTCTATTTATCCAAAGGAAAGGTTAGAAAGCGAACAAAAACCGAGAAGTTTTATCAAATCAAAAACTAATAAAAATGTTAGAGATCTGGGTAAGGGGGTTGGTTATGCAATGGGAAGGTTTTAAGCACCCAAAACATCCTTAGTACTCTAAGGGAGCCCTTTTCACCAATGTTGTATGGTAGGTTGGTATTTGTGAAAAATATTTGTGCAAACATGATTGGGAAGCTGAGAAAAGAATATACAATTTATTTATAATTTTGTGTTTGAATGGATAAACTCATTGCCTACGTACCATCTTAAAAAAGATTAGGATCAAAACCTCGTAGTTTGGGGTAAAAATCTCAAAAGAAGTTGGTGAATTAATTGGTCAAAATCCTTAAGGTATTTTATTATCAAAGGGAGAAAACTCAACCTAAAACCACAAATCCACCATGTGAGGAGAGCTTCAACATGCTAGTGAGGGGTTAACCCTATAATAAGCATGGAAGTCTTATAGTCCATCACTAAGGATATAGGTGAGTATTATATCAACCTCTAAGATAACTCAAACCTAATAGCTAATGTTTATGAAAAGCTTTGGCAAGAAGTGGCCATTGAAACCACAAAAAATAATTGAGTGAGTTGTATTTACCAATGAAAAGTATTTACAAAGTAAGGTCAAAGTTGACTTAAGAATTCAATTCAAAATAAGTGTTATGAAAAGAGTTTGAAAAATCAAAAGCATAGTGCTTAGGTTTCTAGTTTTGAAAACAATGTAAATGTTTGCACAAAAGTTTGGCTTGGGTTAGAGTGGAGGGAAGAAGAAGAATGGCTAGGTCCTAAACATGCAAAGATGAAGGAAGAGAAATAAAACCACAATGGAGTTCCTTTCTTGAGATCATAGTGATGATCCAAGTTGCTCCCATCCTTTGGAATTAGCAAGCAATAAGCAAATAACTCAAGCAATCAAGCAAATGACAATCAAGCTCCTAGGAATCTTCCAATTGGCTCTTGTATCTCTCACTTTGGATGCTCATGACAAATGATTCTTCAAAATGGCAAGTTTGGATCCCTAGCACACAAGAACACACAAATCAAAAAGTTCCACAATACAAATAGAGAATGAACAAGAGTGAGTTTAAAATTAGGATCCTTTCAATGTTCATCTTCAAGATTAAACATTCTAAAGGCATGAGGCCTAGTTGCTCTTTGACAATTTTAGCACTCTAAAGGCATGAGGCCTAGTTGCTCTTCAAACTCCATTAGCATAGGTAACGTCCTAAAATCTAAGTCTTTTCTCCATTTGCATTGGGTACAAACAAAACAAAACAAGCACAATAGTACATACACAATAATATGCTCAAGTGAGCAAAAGGCAAATTGCATTAACATAAACATGAGCTCAAGTGAGCAAAGGGTAAAAGCAAATGAATTAATGTGCAAGAAATTAAATTGCATTAAAGTAAATTGCAAGAATTAAAGACTTGAATTAAAAGTTAGTCATTAGTAGTTAGTGTTAGTGTGTCATAAGGCAATTTAGCGCTATGTTAAGCAATCGTCAGTGGACTAATGTAGTAGTCACACCTATCTGAGGTCGGTCAATTAAAACTATAGGCAACAAAACACAAGTTAGAGACCATGACTAGTAAGCCAAGCTCCTACAACTTGCCATGCCAAAAGAAAAGAAGAATGATCTTATATGGATTTAGGTTCTTTGCTTGACCAAGAAGCAACTTATCCTTAATGCGAAGCAATTCACTTGATCTTTGATCAAGATGAATTTGATTTGAACCAAGGAAGGTTAAGCCTCTCATATGTCAAGGCTAACCACCAATCTTTAACTCATTGATCAAAAGGAAAAAAGATGATGAAGAAGAAGAAATGGAAATGTACATAAATGGAATTCAAATGACATAATCAACACACATTGACCAAACATGAATAGAATCAAAGTCAATCAATGGTAAACAGAAGTGAGATGAAGCTTAGAAGTCAAGAAACAAATAAAATATTTTTGGTATTTTTGAGAATTAAAATAATACTTGAAATCCATTTCAAATCAACTTGGAAAAGTCCAAATGGATCATCCTAAGTTCAACATGGTCAAACAAAGTTTGACAAAAAAATTCATCATTTTTAGAAACCAGAAACTAATTTTAAACAATTAAAAATAAAGAAAATATAACATAATTGAACTAAAATCTCAAATAAATCTCAAATCAATTAAAAAATTGATGAGAATATTTTTCATAGATTCATCATCATTCAAAGATGTTAAGAAAATATTTTTGCATTTTTTGAATATTGGAAACTATTTAAAATGAATTAAAAATAACCAGAAAAGAGAAAATTCACAAAAAATATTAAGTGACATCATAAAAAATATTAAAAATCATTTTTAGAAAGAATTTAAAAGGGAAATAATGCAATTGGTCCCATACTTTTTGGATTTAAAATGAAGAAGATATGAATTTTTGAAAACAATTGAAATAAAAGAAAATAAAATGAAATTCAGAAATTAAGAAAAAGCCTAGCACGTCGGATCTTAATTCATTAAATGACGTGGAAGATCCTAAGGTCCTTATGCGCGCGCTCATGGTGATCCAGAGTCAAAGGCGAAACATGCAGCATTATTAAAAGTCATAACATCTAAGGGCCATGATTCAAACTGGAAATAGCAACCAACGGTCCAGATGCAATCTGGCATGGGGGGCGGTGGTGTACACCACCGTCTTCTCCGGCGAGCAAGCCAACTTCGATGGAATTGCAGATTTTGAAAAGTTCATTAAAATGCACGATCCTCATATCATTGGAAAGCTGGGGTGATGTACATCACCCCTGTACCATTGGTTTCCACTCAAGATTACTACATGAAGAGAAATTTGAGATGGAAGTTTATGGTGTTCAATCTGAACTTGATCAATTGATGAAATTAAATACACAAATCAACTGCCTCTCACATGAGGACTTCAGAGGAACCAACAAACACAAGAAATGAGCAAGATCCAGTGAGTTTTGAATTAAAAAATTTTGAATAACAACCTTTGAAGTGCAGATCTACAAGGCACGATCTCTTCCAACTCTTTGTTGCAGCTTGGTCTTGAGATGGAAATGAAGCTAGGCTAAGGAATTGGAGTTCAATAATCAACCAAGGAAGTTGAAAATTGAAACTGAAAAATTGAAACTGAAATGAAAAATTCCTTTGAGTGAAGGGTGGGGATTCAGTTCTGCAGCAACTTAGGTGCCTTAAGGTTGGAAATTGATGAAGCTGAGCACTTGTATTTATAGTGAAAGCTGATGCAAGCAAGGCAAAATTCATGTGCATGTGGAATGAGGACCTCCATGCATGGGCCTGTACAGGCGCATGGGAGGCCCAAATGCAATGGTAAGCTGAATTGGACGTGCACATTTGATGGAATTGGCTTATGCACAAAGTTTTGACATGGTTTCCATAAATGCACACAAACTTTCACCTCTTCAAAAATGCACCTTGCCAAATTGAAACATGGCCATGTGGCTAATGGTTGGAAAGGTCTTGACATGAGGAACAATTGTTATATTGAACAAAAATCCATTTGGAGTTGGGAAATTTATGAAAACTGATCATGAAGTTCAAGGTGCAAAACATGTGCATGTGAATTTTTCCAAAATGGACCAACTTCAAGCCCTTATGTTTCAATGATGCAAGCCTCAAATGACAAAACCTTCAACATCAAAGTTGTATATCTTTTCAAGAAAATCAATTTGGAATTAAATTTTGCATCATTTGGATTTTTGATGAGAAAGTTATGGGCACTTGAAGTTGGACTTTTTCACATTTCAATGACTTTGGTCCAAAGTGACCTATAATGTTTTGTATTATCACATGTACATCCTTTAGGATTATGAAATTTTGTTCAACATAACAAATTAAGTAGACATCTTAAAATTTCCAATTCATTTAATCCCACCTCAAAATAATGAAAAATGAGTGAGTTAGGTCCTTGAGAAGTTGACCTAAAATTAGGGTTTCAATCAAAATGACCTATAATGTTTTGAAATGGTTGATGACCTTCCGAGTTTCAAATAAATATTGTATGAACATGAAATTTGTTCATATGGTTCTTAAGAACATGTTTTCTCTTGGGGTCATCTTCATTTTACAAACACATCAAAAGTTAGGTCTCAGTGGATTTTAAAATAGTCAGATGAATTGAGTGATCAACTTCTCAAGTCCAAACTTCAAATCTTAACGAATTGATGATTGAGGATACTCACATAGACACGTATATGCATAAAATTATGAATTAAATAACTTCCCTTGATTTTATTTGATCATAGGTTGAGGTTGTTTCATGAGCAAGGCACAGTCAATGCACAGTTGAATTAGGATTTCCTGGGGAAACAATCCTCAAGCCCCTTGGTTTATCTTGATCAAATTGACAAATTGAGATACTTGGGATGCATATATGATGATTGATAGCTATGGGAACCATTGTCATGCTTGCTTTCAACTTCATCTGGCCATTCTTTGAGCATAGGGGCCTCCTAGGAGCCTTGAATCACATGATTGCTCAAGCTACAAAACAAACAAAGTTAGTGACATATTTTTGTGCTTTTGGTTAGTGAACAAAATAAGAAAAGCAATAATATACAATTCAAGCATGCTTGGTGGTCTCAAACCAACTCGCACAAGTCCCAACCCTAGGGTTAAGGAGCCAAGATGCTATGATCCTTGAGGTAAATGCAATGTGCAATGATATGATGCCATGAGGGATCTTAGGGTCAGAATTAGGGTCTTACAGATGCCCCTATTTAAGGTCATTCTAGCCGGAGATATGAAGGTTAAAATCTTCGTCTCGACGAGGTAGAATGGGCTTAAATAATAACAAAGAGATGAATTTTGGTCCCTAAGAGACCCCATGATGCAAATGTATGTATGCAAAAGTTAATACTCTGTGGGGATATATGTCCACAAAGGAAAAGAGATCAGGAGAAACTGAAAATCCATATGAGTAATACACTCAAAAATGGGAAGAGACTCTGGGGACTTTACTGGGAATAAAGGGATAAAATGCGTGAGCAGGTCACGACTTAAAACTTGTTGAGAGACACGAAGGGATTCCATGAAAATAAATCAATGGAAAGACTCGAGCTGACGCAAAGATGCATGTATTAGGGAATACGCCAATACAACAAAACTATCCACAAAGGATACTTCGGAGAAAAATCCGGACTCAGGTGGGAAATGTCCACAAAGGGACTCAGGCTGGGAAAATCCATAAAAGACTCAGCTAAGGAAACGACAAACTGAGGTATTACCGGTTACTGGGTAATTAGCTCAAGGAAACATGTGATCAAAACACCGGTATAAGGGTGAGAGAATAACACGCTCGGGGAGGATGAATATCTAAGACCGGTATAAAGGTGAAAGATGTCAATCATCCAAAACATTTGAGGAAGACATAAAAAGGTATATCAACTCAGGAAAATCTGACTCCACAGGGGACAAAAGTCATAATAGGGAGCAAAAGGAAGGGACACCAGGGATACTGGTTACTGGGCATATAATAGGTGACCAACCAAGGCGTGAATTGGGGAACATTTCCAAAACACTCATCATCCAAAAGGAGAGCTGAAAAAGCTAACTCGATTACAAATTAGGCATTCGATTCCATAAGGAAATACGAATCTTACTCGACTGGGGAAGAAAAAGACTTCGATTGAAGAGCGCATGAGATATATTATCTATTACCTTCAGAACATAGATAACATACTCGCATGGAAGATTATCCACAACTGGTTACTGGGTTAATAAAGGATAAATCGACCGAAAATAAAGGACATCGGGATATCGGTTGTTGGGTATAAAATGATGACCAATCAAAGGGGAGAAACGATCATTACCAAACAAGGGTAAATGAAATATGACTCGCTGGGGATACATTGATAAAAGTAATGATCTGGGAGATATATCACCGGTTACTGGGTGGTATACTCAAAACGAAGGAATATCAATACCGAATATTGGATAAAGATAACCAACAAAGAGGGGATTACATCAACCGGTTACTGGGTAGAAAACCACGGAAGAGAGTAACCGTCATCGTTTAGGATGAACAAAATCAAGGGTTAACTCTGCAAGGGGATAAAAATGGGGTTTACAACTACCGGTTACTGGGTAGAAAACCACAGAAATAGGACATACAAGTGGGTAGAAGGCCACAAAACTCCGTCGGGGAAAAGATGGACAATTACTGGCTACTGAGCAATCATTCATCTAAACTATGGGTAAGTGCAGGGGAAAATAACAAGAGTAGTCAATCTAGGAACAAACTAGAGAGACACGATGAAACAAGACTCAACCCTATGAGGATACAACTCAGGGGAGTAATTCCATCCCAATACATATTTTAGGGGGAAACTGAAATAATAATCATCCACGAGGACATAACTCAGTGGGGAATATGGAAGAAAGGATAAACACTTTCTGCCTATGGGGCTGACTCTATATGGAGAGATCAGACACAAACATCTGCTTGGGGAAATATATCACCAAATAGCAGGAGACAACAAACAAAGATACATGGCAAATAATGCAACATGAATATCTGAATGTTATAAATATGCATGTATATACGTGGTTTATGTATGATGAATGCTGACAAACAGACATATATATCACAAACAAGTCCAGGAAACAATGGACAGACATCCGATACTACATCTCAAAAGAGAAAGCCAGGCCCACATGAGAAATCCAATCTGGTGAGGGCAACCAAATACCAGGAAACACCAATCTCTGCAGGGGATAAAAACCAATGCTGAGAAACGAGTGAAGTCGTTGCCAGGGACAAAGATCACTGATAGGGGAACTACAGGATCACCGGGAATCAGAGACTGGTGTTGGGAAAAAGCAAGGGATCACAACCACCAAAGCTGAGGATCTTCCAACAGTACGCAGAGACAAAGATCAGTCAGAGAACAAATCTACTAGGGATCTTATCAGGAAGTGATGTAGAATTATGTGAGGAACAACCACCAAACATAAGCACATCAGACAAAAATCACTTCTAGCCACGGAGGGATATCTCTGCTACGGAGAAGGAGAACCAGTCACTCCGCTGGGGAAGGAAAGAAAACGTCTTCCTCAGAAGTTCCAACGCCAAATCAGGATCAGACAGAGTCTCAGCTGGGGGAAACTACATGGATAAGATTCCATCATAGAAGAAACTCTACTGGGGAACTTATCGGGACAAGATAGAAAACTCTACAGGGAAGAACCACCAAACAAAAGTTTCAAAATAATTCCTCATAATGTTGGAGAAGCAAACTCTACCGAGGGGAAGAGAAACAACGCTCCATTGGGGATGGAAAAAATACATTTTCATCACCCGCTCCGCTAGGAGGGAAAACCATCCGAGAAGGAGGAAACAACAACGATCAGGCTCTGATCAGGCAACTCTCCTGGGGAGATTGTTGGTGATCAAACCGGGAACAACCTGGAGGCGATCAACTGGAGATAAACTGTTGGCGACCAAATTGGGGAAGTCTAAGGTGAACAACCCTGCTGAGGATGAATGGGAAGCACCTGCTGGATACCAACGTATGCGAATCCGCTGGGGATAGGCTACAAACCAATTTGTTGAAAAATCCACTCATGTTGGGGTTTCCTGCTCACTCTGCGGAGATTTCCAATCTGAATAAGGGAAGACCAACTTCCTTGAAAAGATAGCATATCAATTTATCAATCTATAAGGGATTTTGGGTCAATCCACCCAAGGGATGACAACCATATAATTGATAACATAGATGCTAGATCCAGACTCAACTAGGGAGCTAGAAGACCGAGACCAAACTCCAAACACTCTCAGGGGATCTGGTGGAGTTAGAGATATACTTCTCAAAACAAATCAGGACAAAAGCTCCAGATTCTCTAGGGAAATTGGTGATGCTTAACCTTCTTCTACGCTCGCGGAGGAGACAACCTGAAATATAATGAAGAGGATACAAGTATGCTAGGAATAATGAACAAATGCCTTACCCTTTTGGAGATCATACTATCCTTGGGAGAGCACTGAAGATGTCTCAATTATCTTTTTTATCCTTGTGAATGTTCACTTTGTTTAAAAAATAGTTTATAAAAACTTTTTTTATTTAAAACAATGATGTTTATCAATTAAAACATGCAAACATTTGTTGAACAGAAACAAATAAGAGTGCAAAGAATTGGATAAAGGCTCAAATTTATTTGATGGAATGGTAGTCTGAAAATGGCAAGACTCCATGGATCTTTACAAATTTGAAATTGGTGATATATATTGGAAAAAGGGCTACATTGAACATAATGACCATTTCTCCACCAACTCTGAATCCGATGTATTTGAAGCTTCAGTTGACGATGACTGAGCGAGAATCTCTGACATAAGACAGCGGAAGGACAAAGTCTTATCAGGATGCAGTTACTTGCCAAATCCCTAATTTTTGCCTAGATTTCCCCAGGGTGAGGTACTCAATCTAGCGGGATATATATTTCATTCATTTTTTTCATGTCTCTAACTTTTGCCTGGATCGCCCTTTCGGGTTTTCAATCCACCGAGACGCTCATTTTTTCCTAAGTCGCCCTTTCGGGTTTTCAACTTAGCGAGCTATTCTGTTTTTATTTTGGGCGAAGTATTTCTTGACTACATCTGAATTCACAGGACGAGTGAAATCCTCCCCATCCATAGTTGTAAGTATCAAAGCACCGCCTGAAAAGGCTCTCTTAACAACATGTGGACCTTCATAGTTTGGAGTCCACTTGCCGCTGGAATCGGGCGTGAAAGACAAAACTTTCTTGAGCACAAGGTACCTCCTCGGAACACACGAGGCTTGACCTTCTTATCAAAGGCTTTCTTCATCCTTTGTTAATACAGCTGACCATGGCACATGGCAGTCAATCTCTTCTCTTCTATCAAGTTCAGTTGGTCAAAACGACTCTGAACCCATTCAGCCTCAGTCAACTTGGCTTCCATCAAGACTCTGATTGATGGGATCTCAACCTCCTCGGGGAGCACAGTCTCCATGCCATACACAAGAGAGAAAGGGGTTGCCCCTGTTGAAGTGCGGACAAATGTACGATAACCATGCAAAGCAAATGGCAGCATCTCATGCCAATCTTTGTACGTAACAACCATCTTCTGGATAATCTTCTTAATGTTCTTATTAGCAGCTTCAACAGCCCCATTCATCTTGGGTCTATAAGGAGAGGAATTATGATGTGCAATCTTGAACTCGCTACACAGCTATTTCATAATTTTGTTGTTCAAGTTAGATCCATTATCAGTAATGATCTTATCTAGCACACCATAACGACATATGAGTTGATTCTTGATGAACTTCACAACCACCTGCCTGGTCACGTTTGCATATGGCGCCGCTTCAACCCACTTGGTGAAGTAATCAATTGCTACGAGAATAAACCTGTGACCATTGGACACTTTCGACTCTATCATGCCAATCATGTCAATTCCCCACATAGAGAAAGGCCATGGTAATGAAATCACATTCAGGAGTGTCGGGAGAATCTGAATCTTATCCGTATAAATCTGACACTTGTGGCAATTCTTCACGTATTTGCAGCAGTCAGACTCCATTGTCAGCCAATAGTAGCCTGCTCTCAATATCTTCCTTGCCATGGCATGTCCATTGGAATGAGTACCAAATGAACCCTCATGGACTTCAGTCATTAACATGTCTGCTTCGTGTCTATCCACGCATCTGAGCAAAACCATGTCAAAATTCCTCTTATAAAGCACATCGCCATTGAGGTAGAAACTACCAGATAATCTTCTCAAAGTCTTCTTATCTTTAACAGATGCCCCAGGCAGGTAGATCTAACTTTGAAGAAAACATTTGAATCATAGTACCATGGATTATCATCCTTCACTTCTTCAACTGCAAATACATGAGCTGGTCTATCCAAGCGCATCACAGTAATATTGGGGACTTCATTCCAATATTTTACCACAATCATAGAAGCAAGTATAGCAAGAGCATCCGCCATCCGATTCTCATCTCGAGGAATATGATGGAAGTCAACCTCAGTGAAGAACGTTGAAATCCTCCTCGCATAATCTTTGTATGGGATGAGGCGAGGTTGATTCATTTCCCATTCACCCTTAATCTGATTAACAACAAGGGCCGAATCACCATAAACATCAAGATGCTTGATCCTAAGATCAATACATTCTTCCAATCCCATAATACAGGCTTCATACTCCGCCATATTATTCGTGCATTTGAAAGCTAGCCTTGCTGTAAAAGGAAAATGTGTGCCCTAAGGAGTAATAATCACTGCCCCAATACCATTTCCATATTGATTTACAATGCCATCAAACACCATACTCCATCGGGAACCATGCTCTGGCCCTTGATCGAGCGTAGGCTCATCGCAATCTTTCATTTTCAAATACAGAATCTCCTCATCTGGGAAGTCGTACTTAACAGACTGATAATCCTCAATTGGTTGATGTGCCAAGTGGTCAGCCAAGATACTACCTTTAATAGCTTTCTGAGCTCGATACTCAATATCATACTCAGACAACAGCATCTGCCAACAGGCAATCCTCCTAGTTAAAGCAGGCTTCTCAAAGATATACTTGATTGGATCTATTTTGGATATCAACCAAGTCGTACGATTCAACATATACTGGCGTAAACGCTTAGCAGCCCAAGCCAAAGCACAACATGTTTTCTCAAGCATTGAGTATCGAGACTCACAATCAGTGAACCTCTTACTCAGATACATAATCAAGGGTCTTCCTTCCATAGGCGGAGACAGAATCGGAGGCTCGGATAGATACTCTGTGATACCGTCAAAGGCCTTCTGGCAATCCTCGGTCCAATCATGACACTATCTTTCCGGAGGAGCTTGAATATAGGCGCACATGTGGCAGTCATGTGGGATATAAATCTGGAAATATAATTCAAGCGGCCAAGAAAACCTCGAACTTGCTTCTCAGTTTTGGGCGCAGGCATCTCTTGTATTGCTTTGACCTTGGCAGGATCAACCTCAATACCTCTTTCACTGATAATAAAGCCCAATAACTTTCCGGAACGGACTCCAAATGTACACTTGTTCGGATTCAAAGAGTTTGTACTTCCTCAAACGCTGAAAAAGCTTCAACAAGTGCTCAACATGTTCAACTTCTGTTCTCGACTTCGCAATCATATCATCAACATATACCTCGATCTCCTTGTGCATCATATCATGAAACAGGGTAGTCATAGCTCGTTGATACGTGGCTCCGGTGTTCTTCAAACCGAAGGGCATCACTCGATAACAGAATGTTCCCTAAGGTGTGATGAATGTTGTCTTCTCCATATCCTCGGGTGCCATTTTGATTTGATTATATCCGGAAAATCCGTCCATAAATGAGAAGACATTGAATTTAGCTGTGTTATCTACCAACATATCAATGTGTGGTAGAGGAAAATCATCTTTCGGACTAGCTTTATTCAAGTCTCTATAGTCCAAACACATTCGGACTTTTCCATCTTTCTTAGGCACGAGCACAATATTGGCCACCCGTTGAGGATATGTAGAAGTCACCAGAAACCCCGCATCAATTTGCTCTTGAACTTCTTCTTTAATATTCATTGCCATATCAGGATGAGTTCTTCTGAGCTTCTGCTTCACAGGCACACACTCAGGCTTCAAAGGCAAGAAATGTTGCACGATATCAGTATTTAGACCAGGCATGTCTTCATATGACCAGGAAAAGACGGAGACATATTCTCGTAGCAACTCAATCAACCCCTTCTTAACAGATTCTTCCAGGAGTGCCCCAATCTTCAGCTCACGAACACAATCTTCAGACCCCAAGTTGATTGTTCCCAGATTCTCAAGATGTGGCTGAATGATCTTCTCTTCGTGCTCAAGCAAACGGGTAATCTCATCAGGAATCTCTTCAACATCATCTTCTTTGGCCTCAAGTACAGGGAACTCAAAGTTCGGAGATGGTGTTGGATCATTATGTTGAATGGGTTTGATCAACCTGCATAATGATTTTGGATATAAAAGAGATTTTATAATTCAAGCAAAGCAAATCATTATGCAGATGGAAAGATTGATTTTATTCCTTTTTTAGGGTTTTATGTGATCTATAAGACCCTAATTTTGTCCCTAAGATCCATCATGGCATCATAACATTGCATTTGGCATTGCCTCAAGGATCATTAGCATCTTGGTTCCCTTTGCCTTTGGGGTTGGACCTCCTTGTGAGTGGTTTGAGATCACTAAGCATGTTTGAATTGTATATCATTGTTTTTCTTATTTTTGTTTACTAACCAAAAGCACAAAAATATGTCACTAACATCTTTTGTTTGAAGCTTGAGCAATCACAAGGTCCAAAGCTTCTAGGAGGTCATTGATACAAAGACATGGTCAAGAGGAGATGATAGCAAGCATGGTAATGGTTACCAAAGCTCTCATCCATCAAATATTCCTCCCTAGCATCTCAATTCATCATTTTGGTAATAGCAAGTCAAAAGGTTTGAGGTCTTGTTCTTCAAGGAAACCCTAATTCATCTGTGCACCACAATGCCTTGCTCCTGAAGCAACCTCAGTCCATGATCAAATACAATCAAGGGAAGTTCTTTAAATCTTCATTTCATACATATTTGAACTTATTTGAGTGTCCTCAATCATCAATTCATCAAGATATGAGGCATGGACTTGAGAAGTTGATCAGTCAATTAATCTGACTATTTTGAAATGCACTGAGATCTAACTTTTTATGTGTTGGTCAAATGGAGATGGTTCCAAAAGCAAATATGTTCTTAAGGACAATATGAATAACTTTAATGTTCATCAAAAATTTATTTGAAGCTTGGAAGGCCATATGTCATTCCAATACATTATAGGTCATTTTGACTGAAACCCTAATTTTAGGTCAGCTTCCCAAGGACATAACTCCTTCATTTTGTATGATATTGAGGTGGGATCAAATGCATTGGAAAGCTTAAGATGTCTACTTCAAATGTTATGTTTAACAAAATTTCAAAATCTCAAAGAAAATACATGTGATAATGCAAGACATTATAGGTCCTTTTTGACCAAATGCATTAAAAGGCAAAAAAGTTCAACTTCAAGTGCCCATAACTTCTTCATCAAAAATCCAAATGATACAAAATTTAAGTCCATTTGATAGTCTTGAAAAGATCTACAACTTTGATGTTTGAGGTTTTCTCATTTGAGGCTTGCATCATCAAAACAGAAGGGCTTGGACATTGGCCAAATTTGGAAACCTTGCATTGACATTTTTTGCACATCACACTTTAAACTCAAAATTCACTAATTTCCACACTTCAAATGAGCTTTTGTCCAACATAACATTTGTTCCTTATACAAAAACCTTTCCAACCATTACCCACATGCTTATGTTTGGATTTTCTAAATAGTATTTTCGAAGAGGTGAAGGTTTAGGTTCAATTGTGGAATTCATGTTGAAATCTTGATGCACAAGCAAATTCAAAGCAAACTACACGTCCAAAGCTTTGGCATCTGAGTTCAGCCTGCACTTTGCATTGTTTTTGGGCCTTGTGCATGATCATGCAAGCCCATGCAAGGATTATCCAATCTCATGCACACGGCTTTGTTCATCAATTCCTTGCCACTCTCTCTATAAATAGAGACCCTATGCCATTCAAAAAGGGACCCTGGTTCAACCTAAAATGCTGCAGAATTCTCTCCATAACCATCACTAAAGGAATTTTCACTTTTCTCTAAAAAATTCAGATCTGAATTTCAAGTTCCTTGGTTGATTTTCAGACCTATAATTCCTCAGCCTTGCTTCCTCTTCATCACTAGATCTCATCCCAAGCTTTGGTTGTGAAGAATCGTGCTCTCAAGACCTGCATTTCAAAGGTGGATAACAAAACTTTTTCTCTTCGAAACTCTTTGATCCTTGCTTATTTCTTGTGTTTCTTGGTCTGGCTGAAGTCCTCTCAATAGAGGCATTTGATTTGTGCTTTCAATTTTGCAAAAAACATGAAGTTCATGATGAACACCATCATACTTCCAGCTCTGATTTCTCCATTTATAGGGATCTAGAGTGGAAGTGCATGGTATAGGAGTGATGTACATCACTTCCTCTTTCGATTGGTATATAGATTGCTCCATTTGGTTGAGATTGCCATGTCTGCAATTCTCACCGGAACTGGAGGTCTCACCGGAGAAGACGGTGGCTCCGATGGCCGTCCCAACTCCAGATCCATTCCTGGCCGTTTGATTTCTTTTCCAGATTTAATCAGGATCCTTCATTGTTATGACTTTTTCTTGGTTTCCATGTGATTGCATTGACCGTGGACTACAATAGGCGCGCGCCTCTGGATGCTTGGATCTGCCAGCTCAATTAATGAGCTCAGATCCAAGGTCTCTCGTTTTTTGCCATTTTAAATTTCTGATTTTATTTTCTTTAATTCCAATTATTTTCAAAAATCAATATCTCTCTCATTTTTAATCCAAAAATTATGGGACCAATTGCATTAGTCTCCAAATAATTTTTAGTTTCTATTTCTGATTTTTAATATTTTATATTTTGTCATTTGATATTTTTTATGAATTTTCTCTTTTCTGGTTATTTTTAATTCATTTTAAATAGTTTTTGATATTTAAAAAATACAAAAATATTTTCCTAACCTATTTGAATGATGATGGATCTATGAAAAATATTCTCATCAATTTTTAAATTGATTTGAGATTTATTTGAGATTTTAGTTCAATTAGGTTATTTTTATTCATTTTTAATTGATTAAAAATAGTTTCTGACTTTTAAAAATGCTGAAATTTTTTGTCAAATATTGTTTGACCTTGTTGAACTTGGGATAAATTACTTGGACCTTCCAAGGTTGATTTTAAGTAATTTTGAAGTTTGACCTTTTCTTTTATTTTTAATTCAAGTTTATTTTAAATATTAAAAATGCCAAAAATATTTTATTTATTTCTTGACTTCCAATCTTCATCTCACTTCTGTTTTTGATTGTTTCACCTTGACTTTCAATGCCATTGGTCAACATATGTGGATTGGTATATATTACTTCATTTAATGCACTTTAATTTTCCATTTCTCTTATTCATCTCTTTCTCTTTCTTCTTCTCCTTCTTCTTCTTTTTCTTTTTGATCAATGAGTTGAAGGTTGATAAGTTGGCATTGATTAGGGAGACTTAATCTTCCTTGATTCAAATCTAATTCATCTTGATCAATTGATCAAGTGAATGGCTTTGCATTAAGGATAGGTTGTCTCCTAAATCATGCAAAAGGCTTAAACCAACACAAGATCAATTCTCTTCTCTTTTTTGGCATGGCAAGTTGTTGGGACTTGGTTCACTAATCAAGACTCCTAACTTGTGTTGGTTGCCTACATTATTATTGACCGGCCTCAGATAATTGTGACTTCTACATAAGTCCAATTACGATTGCTTAACATAGCGCTAAATTTGCCTTATGGCACACTAACTACTAACACTAACTATTGACTATTAACATTTACTTTATGCAATTTACTATTCTTGTACATATTATCCATTTGCTTTTCTCTTTGCTCACTTGAGCACATGTTTATGTTAATGACATTTGTTTTTTGCTCACTTGAGCACATAATTGTGTATATATTTTTTTATGCTTGTGTTTTGTTTTGATTGTTGAGAACCAAATGCAAAGAAATGGACTTAGTTTCTAGGACTTTCCCTATGCAAAGAAAAGGAGAATTGGACTTAGATTCTAGGACTTTCCTTGTGCAAAGTTGGAGTAAAAAGATCTTAATGATGAAGATGGATTAGAAGGACCAAATCTCTAAACTCACTCTTGTCCATTCTTGTTTTACTTCATGGAACTTTTGATGTGTGTGCTTTTGTGCTAGGGGATGCTTTGAGCTTAATTGAAGGACCATTGCCATGTTCATTCAAAGTGAAAGATACAAGACACATTGAGGATCTCTTATGAGACTTTTTTGATTACTTATGCATTGTGATTGCTTATTCCAAAGGATGGGAGCTACTTGGATCATCAATATGATCTCAAGAGAGGAACTCCTTGTGTGGTTTTGTTCTCTTTCTCCTCACCTCTTGTATGTTTAGGACTTAGCCCTTCTTCTTCTTCTCTCCACTCTAACCCAAGCCAAAACTCTTTGTGCAAACATTTAACCATTGTTTTTAACATTAGAAACCTAAGCCTTATGCTTTTGATTTTCAAATTTTCTTTTCATAACACTTATTTTGAATTGAACCTTTAATGTCAACTTTGACCATTTTTGTATATACTTCTAATTGGTAAATATAACCCATTCAAATTTCTTTTTGTGGTTCCAATGGCCACCTTCTTAATCAAATTTTCCATAACCTTTAGTTATTAGGTTTGAGTTATCTTTGTGGTAGATGTAATACTCACCTATATCCTTAGTGATGGACAATGAGTCTTTCGTGCTTATTATAGGGTTAACCCCTCACTAGCATGTTAAAGTTATCCTCACATGGTGGATTTGTGGTTTGGTTGAGTTTTCTCCCTTTGATAACAAAAGACCTTAAGGCTTTTGGACCCATCAATTCACCCATTTGTTTTGAGATTTTTATCCCGAACTACGAGGTTTTGATCCTAATCTTTTTATAAGATGGTACGCATGCAATGGGTTTATCCATCCAAACACAAAAAATGTAAATAAACTTGTATATTCCCTCTCATCTCTTCAATCATGTTTGCACAAACAAAACTTTCACAAGACAACAACCTTTACAACAAGTGTGAAAAGGGATCCCTAGGAGTACCTAGGATGTTTTGGGTGCCTAACACCTTCCCATTGCATAACCAACCCCCTTACCCAGATCTCTGTTTCTTTTACTAGTTTTGTTAAAACTATTAGGTTTTTGTTCGCTTTCTAACCATTCCTTTGGATAAATAGAAGTGCGGTGGCGACTCGACTTGTATGATTTACCTTGGATTTAGTCAATATCTCTAATGGTAACGAATACCCCGCTACAGAAAAGTGGCGACTCTGCTGGGGATACATCTGCCTAGTGGGTTTTGCCAACTTTTCATGCTTGTTGTATTGTATTGTTGTGTGACATATTTTTGTGCAATCTGGGATTACTGTATTGTATATAATGATTGATTTGCTTGATATTAATTCCTTGTATGCTTGGTGATCTTTGTGAGATGAGTTCTATACTCGGACTCGAGTGCACTTAGGATAGGAGAATGACGTAGTCTTGTTGACTTGTGTGGAGTTATTCCTTAGCAAGTTGACTTGCAAGTCCATTCACTTGGTGGAGGTCATGTTGGGATCAATAATGTCACACAAGTAAGTTGTGGTTAGACATTACTCTTTCCAATATGGACCTTAGAAGCCAAGGACCTTAGTTTACCAAGCCCGTCTTGGCCTATTTTTAGGATGTAGTGCGAAAGTCGTTCAAGTGTAATATTTGATACGATTGTTACGCGATACTACACTCATAAGAGTCTCTCTCGAGAATATTTTTGGAATACGAGTAGTCGTTTATCCGATAATATCCGAAAGATGGGATGATGACTATGGGAACCTCTTGTAGAACATGTTTGGCAGGTTTAAACCCTAGTACATTCCCTTTGGGTGGTTCTTAACCAAAATTCCATGCTCATGACCCGCAACAAACCCTTGATTCATGGTTGATCCGTTCATGTATCCTTAATAAGGTGTAAGCCATAATCCACCAAAATGGATGATTGATATTAAGGATAATATGATCCATCCCATGACCTTTGTTTGGTGTGCTTTGCTTGATCCTTGAGTGTGATTGTTGCATTCATACATTCATGCACTCATTTGCATCCATATCATCAATAATGAAGAAATTTTCAAGGAACTTAAGGGGTTTATTTGCAAAATTTTCAGACATGGAAAGACAAAGAAGGAATACAAAGAAGTACAACTTCAGACAACCAGATTTGAAAGAGTTAAGGAATTTGACATCCTATGTATTAGATCCTTTGGGTTTCATAGCTCGCTTTAGGAAGCTTCTGCCTCTTCTGACTACTCAGGTGGATGAAGGGTTGATGAGTGTATTGTGCAGTTTTATGATCCTTTGTACCGTTGCTTCACGTTTCCGGATTTTCAGCTTTTACCTACACTTGAGGAGTATGCCTACCTTGTGGGTATACTTATTCTAGACCAGTTACCGTTCAGTGGCTTGGAGAATATTCCTACTTCTCAAGAGATAGATGACATGTTGCACATGGATGAATCTCTGGTTGGTGCTCATATGACTACCAAAGGTGGAATTCAAGGTCTCCCTTCTGAGTTCCTCATTACTCAAGCTACTGTATATGGGAAGGCCATGAGTGAGGATGCCTTTGAAGCCATATTTGTACTTCTCGTCTATGGATTGGTTTTGTTCCCCAACATCGACAAGTTTGTGGATGTGAACGCTATCAGGATTTTCTCTTCTCTTAATCCCGTTCCGACTCTGTTGGGTGATACCTATTTCTCTTTGCATATGAGGAATGCAAAGGGTGGTGGTGCCATTGTGTGTTGTTTGCCTCTGTTGTATAAGTGGTTTATTTCTCACTTACCGCAGACGGTCGCCTTCAAGGAGAACAAGGGATGTCTACGGTGGTCCACGAGACTCATGTCTCTCACTAATGATGATATCTCTTGGTACAACCGTGTGTATGATGGTGTGCAGATTATCGACTCTTGTGGTGAATTCTCCAATGTACCTCTTCTTGGTACATGTGGTGGGATTAACTACAACCCTGTTTTAGCACGTCGTCAGCTTGGGTTCCCCCTAAAGGATAAACCCAATAACATTCTGTTAGAGTGTGTATTCTTTCAGGAGGGTAAAGATCCCAAAGGCTTGAAGGGCAGAATGGTTCGGCTTGGCGCAAGATTCATAGGAAAGGAAGGAAGGAGTTGGGTCCTAAGAATTGTGTTGCTATGGAACCGTACACTGCTTGGGTTAGGAAGAGAGCGTCTGAGTATCTCATGCCTTACGAGTATCCGAGACCTACACCTTTGGTTATGGTTGGGCCTTCAACCCTCCCTAACCAAGGAGTAGAGGAGTTGAGAGACGAAGACCGATCACGTGCTTGGATCCGTGAAAGGGAAGAGTTGCTTCAACAGATTAAGGAGAAGGATGCTTTGATAGAGTTCCTCGAACATCAGGTTATTGATGATCCTAATGATGCATGGACTTCTCTACTTCCTCAGTCTTCCATGTTTTGGAAAAGGAAGTACGATCGACTCGCCAAGGAGAAAGCGGATATGGAGGCAGCCTACGAGAGGGAGGTGAAGAGGCTTCGTGCATCCTATCTTCCTGTGTCCCGAGCTTTAGATGATTGTTTATAGGGATCCATAGGATGATTATTTTCCTTTTCTCTTGTATATGATTGACAATGATGTACTTCTTTCCTCTGATATTATTTGATGAGATATTTCCATATGTGATAAATGTTTAATATTTCCAAAATTTGCGAATAAAACCTTAGAGTTCCTTTGAAATAAAAAACGAATCATATGCACAAGCATTGCATGCATCACGTGCATAAGCAGGTTTTGTTCCCGGCTTCTTGTCCTGTGGTCTAACTCTGTGTTCTTCATTTATTTTGAATACAAGTTGACTCACCGGTAATACACCAGAGCCAATATTTCAAGACTGATGGATCATCTAGAATAAGAGAATCGCGAGCTGAAAGTGGAAGTGGCCAGATTAAGTGCCTTGATGGAATCATTCTTGGCTGCCCAGAGCCAGTCTTCTCCGACGCCTTCAACTCCTCCCTAGAGGACAGTCATCTCTGAGATTGTCTCCTCGACTGTGCCTGCAGCTAGTGCACACTTTGCTCCAACAGCCATGCCAGCCGGATTCCCGTGGGGGATGCCTCCCAATTTCATGCCCGAGGGTCCTGCTCCCACCTTTGCTTCTATGGCGGCATCTAGCCCGGTCCTTGCTGTTCCTCCTCCTGTCGTGCATACTATGCCCAGGGTAGACGACACCATCTATCATTCTGAGCTGTCAGAGGGCCCAGATGTCTATGAGAAGATGGACTCTATGAATGATCAATTTCTTGAGCTTCGCAAGGAATTGAAAACTCTCAGAGGAAAGGATCTATTCGGCAAGTCTGCTGCCGAACTTTGCTTGGTCCCTAATGTGAAAATCCCTGTAAAGTTCAAGGTTCCTGACTTTGAAAAATACAAGGGAAATACTTGTCCTCTCAGCCACCTGGTCATGTATGCTAGGAAGATGTCAACTCAGACCGACAATGATCAGTTGCTCATCCATTACTTTCAGGACAGTCTGTCCGGTGCCGCTCTGCGTTGGTATATGGGTTTAGACAGCGCGAACATCCGATCCTTCAACGATCTTGGCGAGGCCTTCGTCAAGCAGTACAAATACAATGTGGATATGGCTCCCGATAGGGATCAATTGAGGGTCATGTCCCAGAAGGACAAGGAAACATTTAAAGAATACGCCCAGAGGTGGCGAGAGTTAGCAGCACAGATCATGCCTCCGCTGGAAGAGAAAGAGATGACCAAGATCTTTTTGAAGACCTTGAGTTCTTTTTATTATGAGCGGATGATCGCTAGCGCTCCTTCTGATTTCACCGAGATGGTGAATATGGGGATGCGTGTAGAAGAAGGGGTTAGAGAAGGACGTCTAACCAGAGAAGAAGGCTCTTCTGCCAAATGATATGGGGCATTTGCGAAGAAGAAAGATGGAGAGGCACATGCTGTGACTTCCCATGTGAAACCAAGAAGACCCTCTGTGAGGAGGAAGACCGTGCGTCCCGTCAGCAACCAGCACCAGGTGGCTCATTTAGCACCTATCTTTAGAGACAATCAACTGTATCAGCAGCATAACAACAATCAGCAACCACATCCGCAATATCAACATCAGCAACACCGACCGCGGCAGCAGGCCTACCAACCTCGAAACAGTAATCAAACCAACACGAGTTACGAGAGGAAAAGGGTCACCTTTGATCCTATTCCAATGACGTATGCAGAATTATATCCCTCTTTGATAGAGAGGAAGTTGATTACTCCGAGAGACCCACCGGCTATACCTGCTAACCCCCAGTGGTGGTATAAGCCCGAATTACATTGTGTTTACCGTTCTGGTGCTCCCGGCCACGACGTAGAGAATTGTTACCCTTTGAAGACCAAGGTTCAAGACCTTGTGAGGTGTGGTATTCTGTGTTTTGAGGACGTAGGTCCTAATGTGAAGAAGAACCCATTGCCCGAGCATGGGAAATCTGTCAATATGGCCCAGAGCTGCCCTGGCAAGTACAAAGTCAAGTATGTCAGTCATATTCGACAATCTCTGGTCGAGATGCATCATTTGCTATGTGAGTATAGTCACTACGAGCATGACCATGATAGATGCTGAGTCTGTTCTGTCAACCAGAGAGGTTGTCGCCAGGTGCGCAAAGATGTGCAAGAAATGCTGGATGAAAGAGTCATTGAGATCCTTCAAAACAGAAATGTTGATGAAGATGAGCCCGAAGTCAATGTGATTTCTCCAGTGTTTCGGATACGCGAGCAAGTTATCATCAAGTATGATGGTAGCAAGCAGAAGGCGTCTCCTACACTGATCATTAAGCCTGCCGGTCCTGTACCGTACTCGTACGAAAAAGCAATTTCCTATCGCTACAATATTGTCGCGGTAGAAGATGGGAAAGAGGTGTCCTTGCCATCTTCCTCTGTTGTTAACATTGCGGATGTTAGCGGTTTGACCCGCAGCGGTCGTGTGTTTTCAGCACCTCCAAAGCCCCAAGCTAGTGCTGATTTTGTTGAACGCCCGATTGGGAATGCTGTGAGCACTCCGAATTCGGCACCTGTTGTTAAGCTCTCCTCTACATTGATAACTCCTACTTCTGTTGGCCCAAGCGACAATGTGAAAGAAGACTGTGATGAGATGCTAAGGCTCATCAAAAGAAGTGAGTACAATGTTGTAGACCAGCTTCTACGCCATCCAAAATATTGGTGTTATCATTGCTATTAAATTCAGAACCACGCCGAGAGGCTCTGCAGAAGGTTTTGGATGTGGCATATGTAGATCATGATGTCACAATAGAACAGTTCGATAACATTGTTGCAAACATTACTGCTTGTAACAACTTGAGTTTCTGTGACTCTAATTTCCCCGAGGAGGGAAGAGACCACAACTTGGCATTACATATATCTATGAATTGCGAAGACGACGCCATGTCCAATGTGCTGGTGGACACTGGGTCCTCACTGAACGTATTGCCAAAAATCACTCTTTCAAAACTATCATATCGAGGGCCTCCCATGAGGCAGAGTGGAATAGTTATGAAGGCTTTCGATGGGTCTCGCAAAACTGTGATTGGGGAAGTTGACCTCCCAGTCAAGATCGGACCAAGTGATTTCCAGATTACCTTCCAGGTTATGGACATTCACCCATCGTATAGCTGTCTCTTAGGCAGACCATGGATTCACGAGGCAGGCGCCGTGACATCCACCCTACACCAGAAACTGAAATTTGTGAAGAATAAGAAACTGGTGGTGGTAGGGGGAGAAAAGGCTCTCCTGGTCAGCCATCTATCTTCCTTCTCATATATAGATGCTGAGGATGAAGTTGGAACTCCTTTCCAAGCTTTATCTATTGCTGAGCCTATTGAGAAGAGAGCTCCTTCATTTGCTTCCTATAAAGATGCAAAGTTGGCCATTGAGTGTGGTGCAACTGCTGGTTTAGGAAAAATGATTGAGCTAGAAGACCATAAGTCTCGGGCTGGCATAGGCTTTTCTTCTGGGGTTTTCAACACTAAGGGTTGTTCAAGAGTGGAGGGTTCATCCACACCGGTCAGGATGAAGAAGCTGCTATTATCTTGGAAGAAGATACAGAGGATTCTGGAAATTTCATCATCCTTGGAGGGGTCTGCAACAATTGGGTCGTTGTGGATATTCCAACAGTAATCCATAAGTCGAAGTAATGTTCATTGTGTTTAAAAACCCTCCTCCCATGCCAAAAGGAGGAGTGATGACATTGTTGGCGCATAAATACAATGATATTTTCATTCAATAAATTCATGTTAAATGTTTGTTTTTCCAATTATTTTCCCTTTTTGTTTTTCGCATGAAATTGGTGATCACATAAAACCTTAAAAATAAGAATAAAATCAATCCTCTCATCTGCATAATGATTGCCTTGATTGAATTCTAAAGCTTTTCATATCCAAAATCATTATGCAGGTTGATCAAACCCATTGAACATAATGATCCAACACCATCTCCCAATTTTGAATTCCCTGTATTTGAGGCAGAAGAAGATGATGTTGAAGAGATTCCTGACGAGATTACCCGTCTGCTTGAGCATGAAGAGAAGATCATTCAGCCGCATCTCGAGAATCTGGAAACAATCAACTTGGGGTCTGAGGATTGTGTTCGTGAAGTGAAGATTGGGGCACTCCTGGAAGAATCTGTTAAGAAGGGGTTGATTGAACTGCTACGAGAATATGTCGACGTCTTTGCTTGGTCGTATGAAGACATGCCAAGTCTAGATACTGATATTGTGCAACATTTCTTACCTTTAAAGCCTGAGTGCGTGCCTGTAAAGCAGAAGCTCAGAAGAACTCATCCTGATATGGCAGTGAAGATCAAAGAGGAGGTTCAGAAGCAAATTGATGCATGGTTTCTGGTGACTTCTACATATCCTCAATGGGTGGCCAATATTGTGCCTGTGCCTAAGAAAGATGGAAAAGTCCGGATGTGTGTGGACTACAGAGACTTGAATAAAGCTAGTCCGAAAGATGATTTTCCTCTACCACACATTGATATGTTGGTAGATAATACAGCTAAATTCAATGTCTTCTCATTTATGGATGGATTTTCCGGATATAACCAGATCAAAATGGCACCCGAGGATATGGAGAAGACAACATTCATCACACCTTGGGGAACATTCTGTTATCGAGTGATGCCCTTCGGTTTGAAGAACGCCGGAGCCACGTATCAACGAGCTATGACCACCTTGTTTCATGATATGATGCACAAGGAGATTGAGGTATATGTTGATGATATGATTGCTAAGTCAAGAACGGAAGTTGAACATGTAGAGCACTTGTTGAAGCTTTTTCAACGTTTGAGAAAGTACAAGCTCCGTCTGAATCCCAACAAGTGTACATTTGGAGTCCGTTCTGGCAAGTTATTGGGCTTTATTGTCAGTGAAAGAGGTATTGAGGTTGATCCTGCAAAGGTCAAAGCAATACAAGAGATGCATGCGCCCAAAACTGAGAAGCAAGTCTGAGGTTTTCTTGGCCGCTTGAATTATATTTCTAGATTCGTATCCCACATGACTGCCACATGTGCGCCGACATTCAAGCTCCTCCAGAAATATCAGTCCCGTGATTGGACCGAGGATTGCCAGAAAGCTTTCGACAGTATTAAAGAGTATCTGTCTGAACCTCCGATTCTATCTTCGCTTGTAGAAGGAAGACCTTTGATCATGTATCTGACTATTCTTGAAGACTCAATGGGTTGTGTCCTTGGTTAGCAAGACGAATCAGGGAAGAAAGAATATGCTATTTACTGCCTGAGTAAGAAGTTCACTGATTGTGAGTCTCGATACTCGATGCTTGAAAAAACATGTTGTGCTTTGGCTTGGGCTGCTAAGCGCTTACGCCGGTATATGATAAATCATACGACCTGGTTGATATCCAGAATGGACCCAATTAAGTATATCTTCGAGAAGCCTGCTTTAACAGGGAGGATTGCCCGTTGGCAGATGTTTTTATCTGAGTATGATATTGAGTATCGAGCTCAGAAGGCTGTTAAAGGTAGTATCTTGGCTGACCACTTGGCACATCAGCCGATCGAGGATTATCAGTCAGTTCAGTATGACTTCCCAGATGAGGAGATTCTGTATTTGAAAATGAAAGATTGCGATGAGCCTACACTCGATGAAGGGCCAGAGCCTGGTTCCAGATGGAGTATGGTGTTTGATGGCGCTGTAAATCAGTATGGAAATGGTATTGGGGCAGTAATTATTACTCCTCAGGGCACACATATTCCTTTTACAGCAAAGCTAACTTTCAAATGCACGAATAATATGGCTGAGCATGAGGCCTGCATTATGGGATTAGAGGAATGCATTGATCTAAGGATCAAGCATCTTGATGTATATGGTGATTCGGCCCTCGTCGTCAATCAGATTAAGGGTGAATGGGAAACGAATCAGCCTGGTCTCATTCCATATAGGGATTATGAGAGGAGGATTTCAACGTTCTTTACTGAGGTTGACTTCCATCATATTCCTCGAGATGAGAATCGGATGGCAGATGTTATTGCTACGCTAGCTTCGATGATTGTGGTGAAACTTTGGAATGAAATTCCCAATATCACCATGATGCGCTTGGACATACCAGCTCATGTGTTTGCAGTAGAAGAAGTGAAAGATGACAAGCCATGGTATTATGACATCAAGTGTTTCCTCCAGAACCAGGTTTACCCGCCTGGGGCATTGTGAAAGATAGGAAGACTCTGAGGAGATTATCAGGAAGTTTCTACCTCAATGGCGATGTGCTGTATAAGAGAAATTTTGACATGGTTCTGCTCAGATGCGTGGATAGACACGAAGCAGACCTGTTAATGACTGAAGTTCATGAAGGTTCATTTGGTACTCATTCCAATGGACATGCCATGGCTAGAAAGATGTTGAGAGCAGGCTACTATTGGTTGACAATGGAGTCGGACTGCTGCAAATACGTGAAGAAATGCCATAAGTGTCAGATTTACGCGGATAAGATTCATATTCCCCCGACACTTCTGAATGTGATTTCATTGCCATGGCCTTTCTCTATGTGGGGGATTGACATGATTGGCATGATAGAGCCAAAAGCGTCTAACAGACACAGATTTATTCTCGTAGCAATTGATTACTTCACCATGTGGGTTGAAGCGGCATCGTATGCAAACGTGACCAGGCAGGTGGTCGTGAAGTTTATCAAGAATCAACTCATATGCCGCTATGGTGTGCCAGATAAGATCATTACTGATAATGGATCCAACTTGAACAACAAAATGATGGAAGAGCTGTGTAGTGAGTTCAAGATCGCGCACCATAATTCTTCTCCTTATAGACCCAAGATGAATGGGGCTGTTGAAGCTGCTAGTAAGAATATCAAGAGGATTATCCAGAAGATGGTTGTCACGTATAAGGATTGGCATGAGATGTTGCCATTTGCTTTACATGGATATCGTACGTCTGTCCGCACTTCAACAGGGGCAACCCCTTTCTCTCTTGTTTATGGCATGGAGGTTGTGCTCCCAGTAGAGGTGGAGATCCCATCAATGAGAGTCTTGATGGAGGCCAAGTCGACTGATGTTGAATGGGTTCAGAGTCGTTATGACTAGCTGAATTTGATAGAAGAGAAGAGATTGACCGCCATGTGCCACGGTCAGTTATATCAACAAAGAATGAAGAAAGCTTTTGATAAGAAGGTCAAGCCTCGTGTGTTTCGAGAAGGTGACCTTGTGCTCAAGAAAGTCTTGTCTTTCGCGCCCGATTCCAGGGGCAAGTGGACTCCAAACTGTGAAGGTCCATATGTTGTCAAGAGAGCCTTTTTATGCGGTGCTTTGATACTTACAACTATGGATGGGGAGGATTTCACTCGTCTTGTAAATTCAGATGCAGTCAAGAAATACTTCGCCTAAAATAATAAAAACAGAATAGCTCGCTAAGTTGAAAACCCGAAAGGGCGGCTTAGGCAAAAATGAGCGTCTCGGTGGATTGAAAACCCGAAAGGGAGGTCCAGGTAAAAGTTAGAGACATGAAAAAAGAATAAATATAGGTATCCCGCTAGATTGAGTACCTCGCATTGCGGCAATCTAGGCAAAAATTAGGGATTTGGCAAGTAACTGCATCCTGACCAGACTTTGTTCTACAACTGTCATCCATCGGAAATTCTTGCTCATGCGTCATCAACCGAAGCTTCGAATACATCGAATTCAGAATTGGTGGAGAAATGGTCATTATGTTCAATGTAGCCCTTTTCCAATATATATCACCAATTTCAAATTTGTAAAGATCTATGGAGTGCTGCCATTTGCAGACTACCATTCCATCAAATAAATTCGAGCCTTTTATCCAATTATTTGCCCTCTTATTTGTTTCTATTCAACAAATGTTTTGCATGTTTTAATTGAGGAAATATCATTGTTTTGAATAAACGAATTTTTCATAACTTGTTTTAAACAAAGTGAACATTCACCATGACAAAAGGATACTTAGGAGATCCTCAGTGCTCTCCCAAGGATGGTATGATATCCAACAGGGTAAGACATTTGTTCATATTCCGGGCATGACTGTATTTTCTTCCTCCGGAGCCCTGAGTGGTATGCTTGTTGAGATATTCACCACTCTCCCTTTCAGCGGGGTAACAACCTTTCCTCCTCAGCAGATGTGATCTCCTTGGTGGGTACTGCACTTGGTGGTTGATCCCTAGAATCCCTTTATCCCGTGGATAGATTCCCCAGTGGAGTTGCTTATATGGCAGATTTTATCTATGCAATAAATCCCTTTCCCCAGTAGGAATGACTGATGATTCATCCCCTGCGGAGGTCTTTGCTTCTCTGCTTCCCGGCAGATTGGATACTCTCTAGTGATCTTGGCTTTCTCTCTTGAGATGTAGTACCGGATGTTTGTACTCCTTGGAGCTGTTTGTGTTAGAAATATCTGTCTGTCAGCATTCATCATACATAAATCATGCATGTGTGCATATAATTTTCAAACATTCAGATATTCATATTACATTTTTGCCATATATCTTTGTTTGTTATTCCTCTGCTAGTTGGTAATACATTCCCCAAGCAGATGTCGGTGTCTGATCCCTCAATGTAGAGTCAGCACATTAAGCAGAAAGCGTTTATCTTTCCTTCCGCATTCCCCACTGAGTTATATCCTCGTGGACGACGGTTGTTTTCGCTTCCTCCCAACACGCATATTGGGATGGGTTCCCCTATTGAGTTATATCCTCACTGGGGCGAGTCTTGATTTAGTTTACCTCTTTGGTTTGATCCTAAATTGGCCTCTTGTGACTGTTTCCTATGTTTCCCCGTGGTATAAATGAATAATTGCTCAGTAATCAGTAATCATTCATCTTATCCCCGGCGGAGTCGGTGATTTTCTACCCTTATATCAGTAGTTGTCCCCTGTTTTCTCCCCTTTGCAGAGTTAACCTTTTTGATTCATCCTAATCGATGACGGTTACTCTTTCGTGGTTTTCTACCCAGTATCCGATAGATGTAATCCCCTCCTTGACGGTTATCATTATCCAATATTCGGTGGTGATATTCCCTCATTCTCTTGGATAATTACTCTAATTATGCAATTTTATCCCCGGCAAGCCCCCTTTCATTTACCGATTGTCGGTAATGTTTGTTGCTCCCCTCGATTGGTTATCATTATATACCTAGTTTCGGTATCCCGATGCCTTTCTCTTTGTCGGTCGATTTATCCTTTATTAACCCAGTAACCAGTTGGGGATAATCTTCCATGCGAGTATATTATCTACGTTCTGACGGTAATAGATAGTATATCTCATGCACTCTTTGGTCGAAGCTTTGTGTTCTTCCCCAGTTGAGTAAGATTCGTATCCCTGTTTTGGAATCGAATGTCCATCCCTTAATCGAGTTTGCTTTTTGCCCTCTTTTTGGATGATGAATGTTTTGGGAATATTCCCCAATTCACGCTTTGGTTGGTCACCTATTATATGCCCAGTAACCGGCATCCCTGGTGTTCCTTCTTTCTGCTCCCTATTATGACTTTTTGTCCCTTGTGGAGTCAGATTTTCCTGAGTTGAGATATACCTTTTAGGTCCTCCTCAGATGATTTGGTTGATTTATATCTCTCACCCTTATAAAGGTCTTAGATATTCATTCTTCCCGAGCATGTTGTTCTCTCACCCTTATACCGGTGTTCAGACCACACGTCTCTTTGAGCTTATTACCCAGTAACCGGTAATACCTCATCCTCTTGCTTCCCCAGGAGATTGCTGTTAGGATCTTCCTCAGCTGAGTCCTTAGTGGATTTCCCCACCTGAGTCCGGATTTTTATCTGAAGTATCCATTGTGGATAATTTTGGCTGTATTGGCATATTCCCCAATACGGACGTCTTCGAGTCAGCTCGAGTCTTTCCATTGGATTTACTCCCTATGAAGTTCTGTTCCCCAAGCTTTGAGTCGTGACCTGCTCACGCGTTTTCATCCCTTTACTCCCCGTTAGAGTCTCTGCCCCATACAATGAATTATTCATGGGAATTGTTAATTTTTCTACTAATCTTTGCCTTTGTGGACGCATCCCCACTGAGTGTTATCACTGGCATGCATACATCTGCATCATGAGGTCTCTTAGGGACCAAAATTCGTCTCTTTATTATTATTTAAGCCCATTCTACCCCGTCGAGACGAAGATTTTAACCTTCACTTCTCCGGCAAGAATGACCTTAAATAGGGGCATCTGTAAGACCCTAAATTTGTCCCTAAGATCCCTCATGGCATCATAACATTGCATTTGGCATTGCCTCAAGGATCATTAGCATCTTGGTTCCCTTTGCCTTTGGGGTTGGACCTCCTTGTGAGTGGTTTGAGATCACCAAGCATGTTTGAATTGTATATCATTTTTTTTCTTATTTTTGTTTACTAACCAAAAGCACAAAAATATGTCACTAACATCTTTTGTTTGTAGCTTGAGCAATCACAAGGTCCAAAGCTTCTAGGAGGTCATTGGTACAAAGACATGGTCAAGAGGAGATGATAGCAAGCATGGTAATGGTTACCAAAAAGCTCTCATCCATCAAATATGCCTCCCTAGCATCTCAATTCATCATTTTGGTCATAGCAAGTCAAAAGGTTTGAGGTCTTGTTCTTCAAGGAAACCCTAATTCATCTGTGCACCACAATGCCTTGCTCCTGAAGCAACCTCAGCCCATGATCAAATAAAATCAAGGTAAGTTCTTTAACTCTTCATTTCATACATATTTGAACTTATTTGAGTGTCCTCAATCATCAATTCATCAATATATGAGGCATGGACTTGAGAAGTTGATCAGTCAATTCATCTGACTATTTTGAAATGCACTGAGACCTAATTTTATGTGTTGGTCAAGTGGAGATGGTTCCAAAATAAAAAATGTTCTTAAGGACAATATGAACAACTTTAATGTTCATCAAAAATTGATTTGAAGCTTGGAAGGTCATATGTCATTCCAATACATTATAGGTCATTTTGACTGAAACCCTAATTTTGGGTCAGCTTCCCAAGGACATAACTCCTTCATTGTTTATGATCTTGATGTGGGATCAAATGAATTGGAAACCTTAAGATGTCTACTTCAAATGTTATGTTGAACAAAATTTCAAAATCTCAAAGGAAATACATGTGTAAATGCAAGACATTATAGGTCCTTTTTGACCAAATGCATTAAAAGGCAAAAAAGTCCAACTTCAAGTGCCCATAACTTCTTCATAAAAAATCCAAATGATGCAAAATTTAAGTCCATTTTTATAGTCTTGAAAAGATCTACAACTTTCATGTTTGAGGTTTTTCATTTGAGGCTTACATCATCAAAACAGAAGGGCTTGAACATTGGCCAAATTTGGAAACCTTGCATTGACATTTTTTGCACATCACACTTTAAACTCAAAATTCACTAATTTCCACACTTCAAATGAGCTTTTGTCCAACATAACATTTGTTCCTTATACAAAAACCTTTCCAACCATTACCCACATGCTTATGTTTGTATTTTCTAAATAGTATTTTCGAAGAGGTGAAGGTTTAGGTTCAATTGTGGAATTCATGTTGAAATCTTGATGCACAAGCAAATTCAAAGCAAACTACACGTCCAAAGCTTTGGCATCTGAGTTCAGCCTGCACTTTGCATTGTTTTTGGGCCTTGTGCATGATCATGCAAGCCCATGCAAGGATTATCCAATCTCATGCACACGGCTTTGTTCATCAATTCCTTGCCACTCTCTCTATAAATAGAGACCCTATGCCATTCAAAAAGGGACCCTGGTTCAACCTAAAATGCTGCAGAATTCTCTCCATAACCATCACTAAAGGAATTTTCACTTTTCTCTAAAAAATTCAGATCTGAATTTCAAGTTCCTTGGTTGATTTTCAGACCTATAATTCCTCAGCCTTGCTTCCTCTTCATCACTAGATCTCATCCAAGCTTTGGTTGTGAAGAATCGTGCTCTCAAGACCTGCATTTCAAAGGTGGATAACAAAACTTTTTCTCTTCGAAACTCTTTGATCCTTGCTTATTTCTTGTGTTTCTTGGTCTGGCTGAAGTCCTCTCAATAGAGGCATTTGATTTGTGCTTTCAATTTTGCAAAAAACATGAAGTTCATGATGAACACCATCATACTTCCAGCTCTGATTTCTCCATTTATAGGGATCTAGAGTGGAAGTGCATGGTATAGGAGTGATGTACATCACTTCCTCTTTCGATTGGTATATAGATTGCTCCATTTGGTTGAGATTGCCATGTCTGCAATTCTCACCGGAACTGGAGGTCTCACCGGAGAAGACGGTGGCTCCGATGGCCGTCCCAACTCCAGATCCATTCCTGGCCGTGTGATTTCTTTTCCAGATTTAATCAGGATCCTTCATTGTTATGACTTTTTCTTGGTTTCCATGTGATTGCATTGACCGTGGACTACAATAGGCGCGCGCCTCTGGATGCTTGGATCTGCCAGCTCAATTAATGAGCTCAGATCCAAGGTCTCTCGTTTTTTGCCATTTTAAATTTCTGATTTTATTTTCTTTAATTCCAATTATTTTCAAAAATCAATATCTCTCTCATTTTTAATCCAAAAATTATGGGACCAATTGCATTAGTCTCCAAATAATTTTTAGTTTCTATTTCTGATTTTTAATATTTTATATTTTGTCATTTGATATTTTTTATGAATTTTCTCTTTTCTGGTTATTTTTAATTCATTTTAAATAGTTTTTGATATTTAAAAAATGGCCACTTCTTAATCAAATTTCCATAACCTTTAGTTATTAGGTTTGAGTTATCTTTGTGGTAGATGTAATACTCACCTATATCCTTAGTGATGGACAATGAGTCTTTCGTGCTTATTATAGGGTTAACCCCTCACTAGCATGTTAAAGTTATCCTCACATGGTGGATTTGTGGTTGGTTGAGTTTTCTCCCTTTGATAACAAAAGACCTTAAGGCTTTTGGACCCATCAATTCACCCATTTGTTTTGAGATTTTTATCCCGAACTACGAGGTTTTGATCCTAATCTTTTATAAGATGGTACGCAGGCAATGGGTTTATCCATCCAACACAAAAAATGTAAATAAACTTGTATATTCCCTCTCATCTCTTCAATCATGTTTGCACAAACAAAACTTTCACAAGACAACAACCTTTACAACAAGTGTGAAAAGGGATCCCTAGGAGTACCTAGGATGTTTTGGGTGCCTAACACCTTCCCATTGCATAACCAACCCCCTTACCCAGATCTCTGTTTCTTTTACTAGTTTTGTTAAAACTATTAGGTTTTTGTTCGCTTTCTAACCATTCCTTTGGATAAATAGAAGTGCGGTGGCGACTCGACTTGTATGATTTACCTTGGATTTAGTCAATATCTCTAATGGTAACGAATACCCCGCTACAGAAAAGTGGCGACTCTGCTGGGGATACATCTGCCTAGTGGGTTTTGCCAAATTTTCATGCTTGTTGTATTGTATTGTTGTGTGACATATTTTTGTGCAATTTGGGATTACTGTATTGTATATAATGATTGATTTGCTTGATATTAATTCCTTGTATGCTTGGTGATCTTTGTGAGATGAGTTCTATACTCGGACTCGAGTGCACTTAGGATAGGAGAATGGCGTAGTCTTGTTGACTTGTGTGGAGTTATTCCTTAGCAAGTTGACTTGCAAGTCCATTCACTTGGTGGAGGTCATGTTGGGATCAATAATGTCACACAAGTAAGTTGTGGTTAGACATTACTCTTTCCAATATGGACCTTAGAAGCCAAGGACCTTAGTTTACCAAGCCCGTCTTGGCCTATTTGTAGGATGTAGTGCGAAAGTCGTTCAAGTGTAATATTTGATACGATTGTTACGCGATACTACACTCATAAGAGTCTCTCTCGAGAATATTTTTGGAATACGAGTAGTCGTTATCCGATAATATCCGAAAGATGGGATGATGACTATGGGAACCTCTTGTAGAACATGTTTGGCAGGTTTAAACCCTAGTACATTCCCTTTGGGTGGTTCTTAACCAAAATTCCATGCTCATGACCCGCAACAAACCCTTGATTCATGGTTGATCCATTCATGTATCCTTAATAAGGTGTAAGCCATAATCCACCAAAATGGATGATTGATATTAAGGATAATATGATCCATCCCATGACCTTTGTTTGGTGTGCTTTGCTTGATCCTTGAGTGTGATTGTTGCATTCATACATTCATGCACTCATTTGCATCCATATCATCAATAATGAAGAAATTTTCAAGGAACTTAAGGGGTTATTTGCAAAATTTTCAGACATGGAAAGACAAAGAAGGAATAACAAAGAAGTACAGCTTCAGACAACCAGATTTGAAAGAGTTAAGGAATTTGACATCCTATGTATTAGATCCTTTGGGTTTCATAGCTCGCTTTAGGAAGCTTCTGCCTCTTCTGACTACTCAGGTGGATGAAGGGTTGATGAGTGTATTGGTGCAGTTTTATGATCCTTTGTACCGTTGCTTCACGTTTCCGGATTTTCAGCTTTTACCTACACTTGAGGAGTATGCCTACCTTGTGGGTATACTTATTCTAGACCAGTTACCGTTCAGTGGCTTGGAGAATATTCCTACTTCTCAAGAGATAGATGACATGTTGCACATGGATGAATCTCTGGTTGGTGCTCATATGACTACCAAAGGTGGAATTCAAGGTCTCCCTTCTGAGTTCCTCATTACTCAAGCTACTGTATATGGGAAGGCCATGAGTGAGGATGCCTTTGAAGCCATATTTGTACTTCTCGTCTATGGATTGGTTTTGTTCCCCAACATCGACAAGTTTGTGGATGTGAACGCTATCAGGATTTTCTCTTCTCTTAATCCCGTTCCGACTCTGTTGGGTGATACCTATTTCTCTTTGCATATGAGGAATGCAAAGGGTGGTGGTGCCATTGTGTGTTGTTTGCCTCTGTTGTATAAGTGGTTTATTTCTCACTTACCGCAGACGGTCGCCTTCAAGGAGAACAAGGGATGTCTACGGTGGTCCACGAGACTCATGTCTCTCACTAATGATGATATCTCTTGGTACAACCGTGTGTATGATGGTGTGTAGATTATCGACTCTTGTGGTGAATTCTCCAATGTACCTCTTCTTGGTACATGTGGTGGGATTAACTACAACCCTGTTTTAGCACGTCGTCAGCTTGGGTTCCCCCTAAAGGATAAACCCAATAACATTCTGTTAGAGGGTGTATTCTTTCAGGAGGGTAAAGATCCCAAAGGCTTGAAGGGCAGAATGGTCCGGCTTGGCGCAAGATTCATAGGAAAGGAAGGAAGGAGTTGGGTCCTAAGAATTGTGTTGCTATGGAACCGTACACTGCTTGGGTTAGGAAGAGAGCGTCTGAGTATCTCATGCCTTACGAGTATCCGAGACCTACACCTTTGGTTATGGTTGGGCCTTCAACCCTCCCTAACCAAGGAGTAGAGGAGTTGAGAGACGAAGACCGATCACGTGCTTGGATCCGTGAAAGGGAAGAGTTGCTTCAGCAGATTAAGGAGAAGGATGCTTTGATAGAGTTCCTCGAACATCAGGTTATTGATGATCCTAATGATGCATGGACTTCTCTACTTCCTCAGTCTTCCATGTTTTGGAAAAGGAAGTACGATCGACTCGCCAAGGAGAAAGCGGATATGGAGGCAGCCTACGAGAGGGAGGTGAAGAGGCTTCGTGCATCCTATCTTCCTGTGTCCCGAGCTTTAGATGATTGTTTATAGGGATCCATAGGATGATTATTTTCCTTTTCTCTTGTATATGATTGACAATGATGTACTTCTTTCCTCTGATATTATTTGATGAGATATTTCCATATGTGATAAATGTTTAATATTTCCAAAATTTGCGAATAAAACCTTAGAGTTCCTTTGAAATAAAAACGAATCATATGCACAAGCATTGCATGCATCACGTGCATAAGCAGGTTTTGTTCCCGGCTTCTTGTCCTGTGGTCTAACTCTGTGTTCTTCATTTATTTTGAATACAAGTTGACTCACCGGTAATACACCAGAGCCAATATTTCAAGACTGATGGATCATCTGGAATAAGAGAATCGCGAGCTGAAAGTGGAAGTGGCCAGATTAAGTGCCTTGATGGAATCATTCTTGGCTGCCCAGAGCCAGTCTTCTCCGACGCCTTCAACTCCTCCCTAGAGGACAGTCATCTCTGAGATTGTCTCCTCGACTGTGCCTGCAGCTAGTGCACACTTTGCTCCAACAGCCATGCCAGCCGGATTCCCGTGGGGGATGCCTCCCAATTTCATGCCCGAGGGTCCTGCTCCCACCTTTGCTTCTATGGCGGCATCTAGCCCGGTCCTTGCTGTTCCTCCTCCTGTCGTGCATACTATGCCCAGGGTAGACGACACCATCTATCATTCTGAGCCGTCAGAGGGTCCAGATGTCTATGAGAAGATGGACTCTATGAATGATCAATTTCTTGAGCTTCGCAAGGAATTGAAAACTCTCAGAGGAAAGGATCTATTCGGCAAGTCTGCTGCCGAACTGTGCTTGGTCCCTAATGTGAAAATCCCTGTAAAGTTCAAGGTTCCTGACTTTGAAAAATACAAGGGAAATACTTGTCCTCTCAGCCACCTGGTCATGTATGCTAGGAAGATGTCAACTCAGACCGACAATGATCAGTTGCTCATCCATTACTTTCAGGACAGTCTGTCCGGTGCCGCTCTGCGTTGGTATATGGGTTTAGACAGCGCGAACATCCGATCCTTCAACGATCTTGGCGGGGCCTTCGTCAAGCAGTACAAATACAATGTGGATATGACTCCCGATAGGGATCAATTGAGGGTCATGTCCCAGAAGGACAAGGAAACATTTAAAGAATACGCCCAGAGGTGGCGAGAGTTAGCAGCACAGATCATGCCTCCGCTGGAAGAGAAAGAGATGACCAAGATCTTTTTGAAGACCTTGAGTTCTTTTTATTATGAGCGGATGATCGCTAGCGCTCATTCTGATTTCACCGAGATGGTGAATATGGGGATGCGTGTAGAAGAAGGGGTTAGAGAAGGACGTCTAACCAGAGAAGAAGGCTCTTCTGCCAAATGATATGGGGCATTTGCGAAGAAGAAAGATGGAGAGGCACATGCTGTGACTTCCCATGTGAAACCAAGAAGACCCTCTGTGAGGAGGAAGACCGTGCGTCCCGTCAGCAACCAGCACCAGGTGGCTCATATAGCACCTGTCTTTAGAGACAATCAACAGTATCAGCAACATAACAACAATCAGCAACCACATCCGCAATATCAACATCAGCAACACCGACCGCGGCAGCAGGCCTACCAGCCTCGAAACAGTAATCAAACCAGCACGAGTTACGAGAGGAAAAGGGTCACCTTTGATCCTATTCCAATGACGTATGCAGAATTATATCCCTCTTTGATAGAGAGGAAGTTGATTACTCCGAGAGACCCACCGGCTATACCTGCTAACCCCCAGTGGTGGTATAAGCCCGAATTACATTGTGTTTACCATTCTGGTGCTCCCGGCCACGACGTAGAGAATTGTTACCCTTTGAAGACCAAGGTTCAAGACCTTGTGAGGTGTGGTATTCTGTGTTTTGAGGACGTAGGTCCTAATGTGAAGAAGAACCCATTGCCCGAGCATGGGAAATCTGTCAATATGGCCCAGGGCTGCCCTGGCAAGTACAAAGTCAAGTATGTCATTCATATTCGACAATCTCTGGTCGAGATGCATCATTTGCTATATGAGTATAGTCACTACGAGCATGACCAAGATAGATGCCGAGTCTGTTCTGTCAACCAGAGAGGTTGTCGCCAGGTGCGCAAAGATGTGCAAGAAATGCTGGATGAAGGAGTCATTGAGATCCTTCAAAACAGAAATGTTGATGAAGATGAGCCCGAAGTCAATGTGATTTCTCCAGTGTTTCGGATATGCGAGCAAGTTATCATCAAGTATGATGGTAGCAAGCAGAAGGCGTCTCCTACACTGATCATTAAGCCTGTCGGTCCTGTACCGTACTCGTACGAAAAAGCAATTCCCTATCGCTACAATGCTTTCGCGGTAGAAGATGGGAAAAAGGTGTCCTTGCCATCTTCCTCTGTTGTTAACATTGCGGATGTTAGCGGTTTGACCCGCAGCGGTCGTGTGTTTTCAGCACCTCCAAAGCCCCAAGCTAGTGCTGATTTTGTTGAACGCCCGATTGGGAATGCTGTGAGCACTCCGAATTCGACACCTGTTGTTAAGCTCTCCTCTACATTGATAACTCCTACTTCTGTTGGCCCAAGCGACAATGTGAAAGAAGACTGTGATGAGATGTTAAGGCTCATCAAAAGAAGTGAGTACAATGTTGTAGACCAGCTTCTACAAACGCCATCCAAAATATTGGTGTTATCATTGCTATTAAATTCAGAACCACGCCGAGAGGCTCTGCTAGAGGTTTTGGATGTGGCATATGTAGATCATGATGTCACAATAGAACAGTTCGATAGCATTGTTGCAAACATTACTGCTTGTAACAACTTGAGTTTCTGTGACTCTGATTTCCCCGAGGAGGGAAGAGACCACAACTTGGCATTACATATATCTATGAATTGCGAAGACGACGCCATGTCCAATGTGCTGGTGGACAATGGGTCCTCACTGAACGTATTGCCAAAAACCACTCTTTCAAAACTATCATATCGAGGGCCTCCCATGAGGCAGAGTGGAATAGTTATGAAGGCTTTCGATGGGTCTCGCAAAACTGTGATTGGGGAAGTTGACCTCCCAGTCAAGATCGGACCAAGTGATTTCCAGATTACCTTCCAGGTTATGGACATTCACCCATCGTATAGCTGTCTCTTAGGCAGACCATGGATTCACGAGGCAGGCGCCGTGACATCCACCCTACACCAGAAACTGAAATTTGTGAAGAATAAGAAACTGGTGGTGGTAGGGGGAGAAAAGGCTCTCCTGGTCAGCCATCTATCTTCCTTCTCATATATAGATGCTGAGGATGAAGTTGGAACTCCTTTCCAAGCTTTATCTATTGCTGAGCCTATTGAGAAGAGAGCTCCTTCATTTGCTTCCTATAAAGATGCAAAGTTGGCCATTGAGTGTGGTGCAACTGCTGGTTTAGGAAAAATGATTGAGCTAGAAGACCATAAGTCTCGTGCTGGCATAGGCTTTTCTTCTGGGTTTTCAACACTAAAGGTTGTTCAAGAGTGGAGGGTTCATCCACACCGGTCAGGATGAAGAAGCTGCTATTATCTTGGAAGAAGATACAGAGGATTCTGGAAATTTCATCATCCTTGGAGGGGTCTGCAACAATTGGGTCGTTGTGGATATTCCAACAGTAATCCATAAGTCGAAGTAATGTTCATTGTGTTTTAAAAACCCTCCTCCCATGCCAAAAGGAGGAGTGATGACATTGTTGGCGCATAAATACAATGATATTTTCATTCAATAAATTCATGTTAAATGTTTGTTTTTCCAATTATTTTCCCTTTTTGTTTTTTGCATGAAATTGGTGATCACATAAAACCTTAAAAATAAGAATAAAATCAATCCTCTCATCTGCATAATGATTGCCTTGTTTGAATTCTAAAGCTTTTCATATCCAAAATCATTATGCAGGTTGATCAAACCCATTGAACATAATGATCCAACACCATCTCCCAATTTTGAATTCCCTGTATTTGAGGCAGAAGAAGATGATGTTGAAGAGATTCCTGACGAGATTACCTGTCTGCTTGAGCATGAAGAGAAGATCATTCAGCCGCATCTCGAGAATCTGGAAACAGTCAACTTGGGGTCTGAGGATTGTGTTCGTGAAGTGAAGATTGGGGCACTCCTGGAAGAATCTGTTAAGAAGGGGTTGATTGAACTGCTACGAGAATATGTCGACGTCTTTGCTTGGTCGTATGAAGACATGCCAGGTCTAGATACTGATATTGTGCAACATTTCTTACCTTTAAAGCCTGAGTGCGTGCCTGTAAAGCAGAAGCTCAGAAGAACTCATCCTGATATGGCAGTGAAGATCAAAGAGGAGGTTCATAAGCAAATTGATGCATGGTTTCTGGTGACTTCTACATATCCTCAATGGGTGGCCAATATTGTGCTCGTGCCTAAGAAAGATGGAAAAGTTCGGATGTGTGTGGACTACAGAGACTTGAATAAAGCTAGTCCGAAAGATGATTTTCCTCTACCACACATTGATATGTTGGTAGATAATACAGCTAAATTCAATGTCTTCTCATTTATGGATGGATTTTCCGGATATAACCAGATCAAAATGGCACCCGAGGATATGGAGAAGACAACATTCATCACACCTTGGGGAACATTCTGTTATCGAGTGATGCCCTTCGGTTTGAAGAACGCCGGAGCCACGTATCAACGAGCTATGACCACCTTGTTTCATGATATGATGCACAAGGAGATTGAGGTATATGTTGATGATATGATTGCTAAGTCAAGAACGGAAGTTGAACATGTAGAGCACTTGTTGAAGCTTTTTCAATGTTTGAGAAAGTACAAGCTCCGTCTGAATCCCAACAAGTGTACATTTGGAGTCCGTTCTGGTAAGTTATTGGGCTTTATTGTCAGTGAAAGAGGTATTGAGGTTCATCCTGCAAAGGTCAAAGCAATACAAGAGATGCATGCGCCCAAAACTGAGAAGCAAGTCCGAGGTTTTCTTGGCCGCTTGAATTATATTTCTAGATTCGTATCCCACATGACTGCCACATGTGCACCGACATTCAAGCTCCTCCGGAAAGATCAGTCACATGATTGGACCGAGGATTGCCAGAAAGCTTTCGACAGTATTAAAGAGTATCTGTCTGAACCTCCGATTCTATCTCCGCCTGTAGAAGGAAGACCTTTGATCATGTATCTGACTATTCTTGAAGACTCAATGGGTTGTGTCCTTGGTTAGCAAGACGAATCAGGGAAGAAAGAATATGTTATTTACTGCCTGAGTAAGAAGTTCACTGATTGTGAGTCTTGATACTCGATGCTTGAAAAAACATGTTGTGCTTTGGCTTGGGCTGCTAAGCGCTTACGCCGGTATATGATAAATCATACGACCTGGTTGATATCCAGAATGGACCCAATTAAGTATATCTTCGAGAAGCCTGCTTTAACAGGGAGGATTTCCCGTTGGCAGATGTTTTTATCTGAGTATGATATTGAGTATCGAGCTCAGAAGGCTGTTAAAGGTAGTATCTTGGCTGACCACTTGGCACATCAGCCGATCGAGGATTATCAGTCAGTTCAGTATGACTTCCCAGATGAGGAGATTCTGTATTTGAAAATGAAAGATTGCGATGAGCCTACACTCGATGAAGGGCCAGAGCCTGGTTCCAGATGGAGTATGGTGTTTGATGGCGCTGTAAATCAGTATGGAAATGGTATTGGGGCAGTAATTATTACTCCTCAGGGCACACATATTCCTTTTACAGCAAGGCTAACTTTCAAATGCACGAATAATATGGCTGAGCATGAGGCCTGCATTATGGGATTAGAGGAATGCATTGATCTAAGGATCAAGCATCTTGATGTATATGGTGATTCGGCCCTCGTCGTCAATCAGATTAAGGGTGAATGGGAAACGAATCAGCCTGGTCTCATTCCATATAGGGATTATGAAAGGAGGATTTCAACGTTCTTTACTGAGGTTGACTTCCATCATATTCCTCGAGATGAGAATCGGATGGCAGATGTTATTGCTACGCTAGCTTCGATGATTGTGGTGAAACTTTGGAATGAAATTCCCAATATCACCATGATGCGCTTGGACATACCAGCTCATGTGTTTGCAGTAGAAGAAGTGAAAGATGACAAGCCATGGTATTATGACATCAAGTGTTTCCTCCAGAACCAGGTTTACCCGCCTGGGGCATTTGTGAAAGATAGGAAGACTCTGAGGAGATTATCAGGAAGTTTCTACCTCAATGGCGATGTGCTGTATAAGAGAAATTTTGACATGGTTCTGCTCAGATGCGTGGATAGACACGAAGCAGACCTGTTAATGACTGAAGTTCATGAAGGTTCATTTGGTACTCATTCCAATGGACATGCCATGGCTAGAAAGATGTTGAGAGCAGGCTACTATTGGTTGACAATGGAGTCGGACTGCTGCAAATACGTGAAGAAATGCCATAAGTGTCAGATTTACGCGGATAAGATTCATATTCCCCCGACACTTCTGAATGTGATTTCATTGCCATGGCCTTTCTCTATGGGGGATTGACATGATTGGCATGATAGAGCCAAAAGCGTCTAACAGACACAGATTTATTCTCGTAGCAATTGATTACTTCACCATGTGGGTTGAAGCGGCATCGTATGCAAACGTGACCAGGCAGGTGGTCGTGAAGTTTATCAAGAATCAACTCATATGCCGCTATGGTGTGCCAGATAAGATCATTACTGATAATGGATCCAACTTGAACAACAAAATGATGGAAGAGCTGTGTAGTGAGTTCAAGATCGCGTACCATAATTCTTCTCCTTATAGACCCAAGATGAATGGGGCTGTTGAAGCTGCTAGTAAGAATATCAAGAGGATTATCCAGAAGATGGTTGTCACGTATAAGGATTGGCATGAGATGTTGCCATTTGCTTTACATGGATATCGTACGTCTGTCCGCACTTCAACAGGGGCAACCCCTTCTCTCTTGTTTATGGCATGGAGGTTGTGCTCCCAGTAGAGGTGGAGATCCCATCAATGAGAGTCTTGATGGAGGCCAAGTCGACTGATGTTGAATGGGTTCAGAGTCGTTATGACTAGCTGAATTTGATAGAAGAGAAGAGATTGACCGCCATGTGCCACGGTCAGTTATATCAACAAAGAATGAAGAAAGCTTTTGATAAGAAGGTCAAGCCTCGTGTGTTTCGAGAAGGTGACCTTGTGCTCAAGAAAGTCTTGTCTTTCGCGCCCGATTCCAGGGGCAAGTGGACTCCAAACTGTGAAGGTCCATATGTTGTCAAGAGAGCCTTTTTATGCGGTGCTTTGATACTTACAACTATGGATGGGGAGGATTTCACTCGTCTTGTAAATTCAGATGCAGTCAAGAAATACTTCGCCTAAAAAATAATAAAACAGAATAGCTCGCTAAGTTGAAAACCCGAAAGGGCGGCTTAGGCAAAAATGAGCGTCTCGGTGGATTGAAAACCCGAAAGGGAGGTCCAGGCAAAAGTTAGAGACATGAAAAAAGAATAAATATAGGTATCCCGCTAGATTGAGTACCTCGCCTTGCGGCAATCTAGGCAAAAATTAGGGATTTGGCAAGTAACTGCATCCTGACCAGACTTTGTTCTACAACTGTCATCCATCGGAAATTCTTGCTCATGCGTCATCAACCGAAGCTTCGAATACATCGAATTCAGAATTGGTGGAGAAATGGTCATTATGTTCAATGTAGCCCTTTTCCAATATATATCACCAATTTCAAATTTGTAAAGATCTATGGAGTGCTGCCATTTGCAGACTACCATTCCATCAAATAAATCCGAGCCTTTTATCCAATTATTTGCCCTCTTATTTGTTTCTATTCAACAAATGTTTTGCATGTTTTAATTGAGGAAATATCATTGTTTTGAATAAACGAATTTTTCATAACTTGTTTTAAACAAAGTGAACATTCACCATGACAAAAGGATACTTAGGAGATCCTCAGTGCTCTCCCAAGGATGGTATGATATCCAACAGGGTAAGACATTTGTTCATATTCCGGGCATGACTGTATTTTCTTCCTCCGGAGCCCTGAGTGGTATGCTTGTTGAGATATTCACCACTCTCCCTTTCAGCGGGGTAACAACCTTTCCTCCTCAGCAGATGTGATCTCCTTGGTGGGTACTGCACTTGGTGGTTGATCCCTAGAATCCCTTTATCCCGTGGATAGATTCCCCAGTGGAGTTGCTTATATGGCAGATTTTATCTATGCAATAAATCCCTTTCCCCAGTAGGAATGACTGATGATTCATCCCCTGCGGAGGTCTTTGCTTCTCTGATTCCCGGCAGATTGGATACTCTCTAGTGATCTTGGCTTTCTCTCTTGAGATGTAGTACCGGATGTTTGTACTCCTTGGAGCTGTTTGTGTTAGAAATATCTGTCTGTCAGCATTCATCATACATAAATCATGCATGTGTGCATATAATTTTCAAACATTCAGATATTCATATTACATTTTTGCCATATATCTTTGTTTGTTATTCCTCTGCTAGTTGGTAATACATTCCCCAAGCAGATGTCGGTGTCTGATCCCTCAATGTAGAGTCAGCACATTAAGCAGAAAGCGTTTATCTTTCCTTCCGCATTCCCCACTGAGTTATATCCTCGTGGACGACGGTTGTTTTCGCTTCCTCCCAACACGCATATTGGGATGGGTTCCCCTATTGAGTTATATCCTCACTGGGGCGAGTCTTGATTTAGTTTACCTCTTTGGTTTGATCCTAAATTGGCCTCTTGTGACTGTTTCCTATGTTTCCCCGTGGTATAAATGAATAATTGCTCAGTAATCAGTAATCATTCATCTTATCCCCGGCGGAGTCGGTGATTTTCTACCCTTATACCGGTAGTTGTCCCCTGTTTTCTCCCCTTTGCAGAGTTAACCTTTTTGATTCATCCTAATCGATGACGGTTACTCTTTCGTGGTTTTCTACCCAGTATCCGGTAGATGTAATCCCCTCCTTGACGGTTATCATTATCCAATATTCGGTGGTGATATTCCCTCATTCTCTTGGATAATTGCTCTAATTATGCAATTTTATCCCCGACAAGCCCCCTTTCATTTACCGATTGTCGGTAATGTTTGTTGCTCCCCTCGATTGGTTATCATTATATACCTAGTTTCGGTATCCCGATGCCTTTCTCTTTGTCGGTCGATTTATCCTTTATTAACCCAGTAACCAGTTGGGGATAATCTTCCATGCGAGTATATTATCTACGTTCTGACGGTAATAGATAGTATATCTCATGCACTCTTTGGTCGAAGCTTTGTGTTCTTCCCCAGTTGAGTAAGATTCGTATCCCTGTTTTGGAATCGAATGTCCATCCCTTAATCGAGTTTGCTTTTTGCCCTCTTTTTGGATGATGAGTGTTTTGGGAATATTCCCCAATTCACGCTTTGGTTGGTCACCTATTATATGCCCAGTCACCGGCATCCCTGGTGTTCCTTCTTTCTGCTCCCTATTATGACTTTTTGTCCCTTGTGGAGTCAAATTTTCCTGAGTTGAGATATACCTTTTAGGTCCTCCTCAGATGATTTGGTTGATTTATATCTCTCACCCTTATAAAGGTCTTAGATATTCATTCTTCCCGAGCATGTTGTTCTCTCACCCTTATACCGGTGTTCAGACCACACGTCTCTTTGAGCTTATTACCCAGTAACCGGTAATACCTCATCCTCTTGCTTCCCCAGGAGAGTGATGTTAGGATCTTCCTCAGCTGAGTCCTTAGTGGATTTCCCCACCTGAGTCCGAATTTTTATCTGAAGTATCCATTGTGGATAATTTTGGCTGTATTGGCATATTCCCCAATACGGACGTCTTCGAGTCAGCTCGAGTCTTTCCATTGGATTTATTCCCTATGAAGTTCTGTTCCCCAAGCTTTGAGTCGTGACCTGCTCACGCGTTTTCATCCCTTTACTCCCCGTTAGAGTCTCTGCCCCATAGAATGAATTATTCATGGGAATTGTTAATTTTTCTACTAATCTTTGCCTTTGTGGACGCATCCCCACTGAGTGTTATCACTGGCATGCATACATCTGCATCATGAGGTCTCTTAGGGACCAAAATTCGTCTCTTTATTATTATTTAAGCCCATTCTACCCCGTCGAGACGAAGATATTAACCTTCACTTCTCCGGCAAGAATGACCTTAAATAGGGGCATCTGTAAGACCCTAAATTTGTCCCTAAGATCCCTCATGGCATCATAACATTGCATTTGGCATTGCCTCAAGGATCATTAGCATCTTGGTTCCCTTTGCCTTTGGGGTTGGACCTCCTTGTGAGTGGTTTGAGATCACCAAGCATGTTTGAATTGTATATCATTGTTTTTCTTATTTTGTTTACTAACCAAAAGCACAAAAATATGTCACTAACATCTTTTGTTTGTAGCTTGAGCAATCACAAGGTCCAAAGCTTCTAGGAGGTCATTGGTACAAAGACATGGTCAAGAGGAGATGATAGCAAGCATGGTAATGGTTACCAAAGCTCTCATCCATCAAATATGCCTCCCTAGCATCTCAATTCATCATTTTGGTCATAGCAAGTCAAAAGGTTTGAGGTCTTGTTCTTCAAGGAAACCCTAATTCATCTGTGCACCACAATGCCTTGCTCCTGAAGCAACCTCAGCCCATGATCAAATAAAATCAAGGTAAGTTCTTTAACTCTTCATTTCATACATATTTGAACTTATTTGAGTGTCCTCAATCATCAATTCATCAATATATGAGGCATGGACTTGAGAAGTTGATCAGTCAATTCATCTGACTATTTTGAAATGCACTGAGACCTAAATTTTTATGTGTTGGTCAAGTGGAGATGGTTCCAAAATAAAAAATGTTCTTAAGGACAATATGAACAACTTTAATGTTCATCAAAAATTGATTTGAAGCTTGGAAGGTCATATGTCATTCCAATACATTATAGGTCATTTTGACTGAAACCCTAATTTTGGGTCAGCTTCCCAAGGACATAACTCCTTCATTGTTTATGATCTTGATGTGGGATCAAATGAATTGGAAACCTTAAGATGTCTACTTCAAATGTTATGTTGAACAAAATTTCAAAATCTCAAAGGAAATACATGTGATAATGCAAGACATTATAGGTCCTTTTTGACCAAATGCATTAAAAGGCAAAAAAGTCCTTTCATAACACTTATTTTGAATTGAACCTTTAATGTCAACTTTGACCATTTTTGTATATACTTCTAATTGGTAAATATAACCCATTCAAATTTCTTTTTGTGGTTCCAATGGCCACCTTCTTAATCAAATTTTCCATAACCTTTAGTTATTAGGTTTGAGTTATCTTTGTGGTAGATGTAATACTCACCTATATCCTTAGTGATGGACAATGAGTCTTTTGTGCTTATTATAGGGTTAACCCCTCACTAGCATGTTAAAGCTATCCTCACATGGTGGATTTGTGGTTTGGTTGAGTTTTCTCCCTTTGATAACAAAAGACCTTAAGGCTTTTGGACCCATCAATTCACCCATTTGTTTTGAGATTTTTATCCCGAACTACGAGGTTTTGATCCTAATCTTTTTATAAGATGGTACGCAGGCAATGGGTTTATCCATCCAAACACAAAAAATGTAAATAAACTTGTATATTCCCTCTCATCTCTTCAATCATGTTTGCACAAACAAAACTTTCACAAGACAACAACCTTTACAACAAGTGTGAAAAGGGATCCCTAGGAGTACCTAGGATGTTTTGGGTGCCTAACACCTTCCCATTGCATAACCAACCCCTTACCCAGATCTCTGTTTCTTTTACTAGTTTTGTTAAAACTATTAGGTTTTTGTTCGCTTTCTAACCATTCCTTTGGATAAATAGAAGTGCGGTGGCGACTCGACTTGTATGATTTACCTTGGATTTAGTCAATATCTCTAATGGTAACGAATACCCCGCTACAGAAAAGTGGCGACTCTGCTGGGGATACATCTGCCTAGTGGGTTTTGCCAAATTTTCATGCTTGTTGTATTGTATTGTTGTGTGACATATTTTTGTGCAATTTGGGATTACTGTATTGTATATAATGATTGATTTGCTTGATATTAATTCCTTGTATGCTTGGTGATCTTTGTGAGATGAGTTCTATACTCGGACTCGAGTGCACTTAGGATAGGAGAATGGCGTAGTCTTGTTGACTTGTGTGGAGTTATTCCTTAGCAAGTTGACTTGCAAGTCCATTCACTTGGTGGAGGTCATGTTGGGATCAATAATGTCACACAAGTAAGTTGTGGTTAGACATTACTCTTTCCAATATGGACCTTAGAAGCCAAGGACCTTAGTTTACCAAGCCCGTCTTGGCCTATTTGTAGGATGTAGTGCGAAAGTCGTTCAAGTGTAATATTTGATACGATTGTTACGCGATACTACACTCATAAGAGTCTCTCTCGAGAATATTTTTGGAATACGAGTAGTCGTTTATCCGATAATATCCGAAAGATGGGATGATGACTATGGGAACCTCTTGTAGAACATGTTTGGCAGGTTTAAACCCTAGTACATTCCCTTTGGGTGGTTCTTAACCAAAATTCCATGCTCATGACCCGCAACAAACCCTTGATTCATGGTTGATCCGTTCATGTATCCTTAATAAGGTGTAAGCCATAATCCACCAAAATGGATGATTGATATTAAGGATAATATGATCCATCCCATGACCTTTGTTTGGTGTGCTTTGCTTGATCCTTGAGTGTGATTGTTGCATTCATACATTCATGCACTCATTTGCATCCATATCATCAATAATGAAGAAATTTTCAAGGAACTTAAGGGGTTTATTTGCAAAATTTTCAGACATGGAAAGACAAAGAAGGAATACAAAGAAGTACAGCTTCAGACAACCAGATTTGAAAGAGTTAAGGAATTTGACATCCTATGTATTAGATCCTTTGGGTTTCATAGCTCGCTTTAGGAAGCTTCTGCCTCTTCTGACTACTCAGGTGGATGAAGGGTTGATGAGTGTATTGGTGCAGTTTTATGATCCTTTGTACCGTTGCTTCACGTTTCCGGATTTTCAGCTTTTACCTACACTTGAGGAGTATGCCTACCTTGTGGGTATACTTATTCTAGACCAGTTACCGTTCAGTGGCTTGGAGAATATTCCTACTTCTCAAGAGATAGATGACATGTTGCACATGGATGAATCTCTGGTTGGTGCTCATATGACTACCAAAGGTGGAATTCAAGGTCTCCCTTCTGAGTTCCTCATTACTCAAGCTACTGTATATGGGAAGGCCATGAGTGAGGATGCCTTTGAAGCCATATTTGTACTTCTCGTCTATGGATTGGTTTTGTTCCCCAACATCGACAAGTTTGTGGATGTGAACGCTATCAGGATTTTCTCTTCTCTTAATCCCGTTCCGACTCTGTTGGGTGATACCTATTTCTCTTTGCATATGAGGAATGCAAAGGGTGGTGGTGCCATTGTGTGTTGTTTGCCTCTGTTGTATAAGTGGTTTATTTCTCACTTACCGCAGACGGTCGCCTTCAAGGAGAACAAGGGATGTCTACGGTGGTCCACGAGACTCATGTCTCTCACTAATGATGATATCTCTTGGTACAACCGTGTGTATGATGGTGTGCAGATTATCGACTCTTGTGGTGAATTCTCCAATGTACCTCTTCTTGGTACATGTGGTGGGATTAACTACAACCCTGTTTTAGCACGTCGTCAGCTTGGGTTCCCCCTAAAGGATAAACCCAATAACATTCTGTTAGAGGGTGTATTCTTTCAGGAGGGTAAAGATCCCAAAGGCTTGAAGGGCAGAATGGTCCGGCTTGGCGCAAGATTCATAGGAAAGGAAGGAAGGAGTTGGGTCCTAAGAATTGTGTTGCTATGGAACCGTACACTGCTTGGGTTAGGAAGAGAGCGTCTGAGTATCTCATGCCTTACGAGTATCCGAGACCTACACCTTTGGTTATGGTTGGGCCTTCAACCCTCCCTAACCAAGGAGTAGAGGAGTTGAGAGACGAAGACCGATCACGTGCTTGGATCCGTGAAAGGGAAGAGTTGCTTCAGCAGATTAAGGAGAAGGATGCTTTGATAGAGTTCCTCGAACATCAGGTTATTGATGATCCTAATGATGCATGGACTTCTCTACTTCCTCAGTCTTCCATGTTTTGGAAAAGGAAGTACGATCGACTCGCCAAGGAGAAAGCGGATATGGAGGCAGCCTACGAGAGGGAGGTGAAGAGGCTTCGTGCATCCTATCTTCCTGTGTCCCGAGCTTTAGATGATTGTTTATAGGGATCCATAGGATGATTATTTTCCTTTTCTCTTGTATATGATTGACAATGATGTACTTCTTTCCTCTGATATTATTTGATGAGATATTTCCATATGTGATAAATGTTTAATATTTCCAAAATTTGCGAATAAAACCTTAGAGTTCCTTTGAAATAAAAAACGAATCATATGCACAAGCATTGCATGCATCACGTGCATAAGCAGGTTTTGTTCCCGGCTTCTTGTCCTGTGGTCTAACTCTGTGTTCTTCATTTATTTTGAATACAAGTTGACTCACCGGTAATACACCAGAGCCAATATTTCAAGACTGATGGATCATCTGGAATAAGAGAATCGCGAGCTGAAAATGGAAGTGGCCAGATTAAGTGCCTTGATGGAATCATTCTTGGCTGCCCAGAGCCAGTCTTCTCCGACGCCTTCAACTCCTCCCTAGAGGACAGTCATCTCTGAGATTGTCTCCTCGACTGTGCCTGCAGCTAGTGCACACTTTGCTCCAACAGCCATGCCAGCCGGATTCCCGTGGGGGATGCCTCCCAATTTCATGCCCGAGGGTCCTGCTCCCACCTTTGCTTCTATGGCGGCATCTAGCCCGGTCCTTGCTGTTCCTCCTCCTGTCGTGCATACTATGCCCAGGGTAGACGACACCATCTATCATTCTGAGCCGTCAGAGGGCCTAGATGTCTATGAGAAGATGGACTCTATGAATGATCAATTTCTTGAGCTTCGCAAGGAATTGAAAACTCTCAGAGGAAAGGATCTATTCGGCAAGTCTGCTGCCGAACTGTGCTTGGTCCCTAATGTGAAAATCCCTGTAAAGTTCAAGGTTCCTGACTTTGAAAAATACAAGGGAAATACTTGTCCTCTCAGCCACCTGGTCATGTATGCTAGGAAGATGTCAACTCAGACCGACAATGATCAGTTGCTCATCCATTACTTTCAGGACAGTCTGTCCGGTGCCGCTCTGCGTTGGTATATGGGTTTAGATAGCGCGAACATCCGATCCTTCAACGATCTTGGCGAGGCCTTCGTCAAGCAGTACAAATACAATGTGGATATGACTCCCGATAGGGATCAATTGAGGGTCATGTCCCAGAAGGACAAGGAAACATTTAAAGAATACGCCCAGAGGTGGCGAGAGTTAGCAGCACAGATCATGCCTCCGCTGGAAGAGAAAGAGATGACCAAGATCTTTTTGAAGACCTTGAGTTCTTTTTATTATGAGCGGATGATCGCTAGCGCTCCTTCTGATTTCACCGAGATGGTGAATATGGGGATGCGTGTAGAAGAAGGGGTTAGAGAAGGAGGTCTAACCAGAGAAGAAGGCTCTTCTGCCAAATGATATGGGGCATTTGCGAAGAAGAAAGACGGAGAGGCACATGCTGTGACTTCCCATGTGAAACCAAGAAGACCCTCTGTGAGGAGGAAGACCGTGCGTCCCGTCAGCAACCAGCACCAGGTGGCTCATATAGCACCTGCCTTTAGAGACAATCAACAATATTAGTAACATAACAACAATCAGCAACCACATCCGCAATATCAACATCAGCAACACCGACCGCGGCAGCAGGCCTACCAGCCTCGAAACAGTAATCAAACCAGCACGAGTTACGAGAGGAAAAGGGTCACCTTTGATCCTATTCCAATGACGTATGCAGAATTATATCCCTCTTTGATAGAGAGGAAGTTGATTACTCCGAGAGACCCACCGGCTATACCTGCTAACCCCCAGTGGTGGTATAAGCCCGAATTACATTGTGTTTACCATTCTGGTGCTCCCGGCCACGACGTAGAGAATTGTTACCCTTTAAAGACCAAGGTTCAAGACCTTGTGAGGTGTGGTATTCTGTGTTTTGAGGACGTAGGTCCTAATGTGAAGAAGAACCCATTGCCCGAGCATGGGAAATCTGTCAATATGGCCCAGGGCTGCCCTGGCAAGTACAAAGTCAAGTATGTCAGTCATATTCGACAATCTCTGGTCGAGATGCATCATTTGCTATATGAGTATAGTCACTACGAGCATGACCATGATAGATGCCGAGTCTGTTCTGTCAACCAGAGAGGTTGTCGCCAGGTGCGCAAAGATGTGCAAGAAATGCTGGATGAAGGAGTCATTGAGATCCTTCAAAATAGAAATGTTGATGAAGATGAGCCCGAAGTCAATGTGATTTTCCAGTGTTTCGGATATGCGAGCAAGTTATCATCAAGTATGATGGTAGCAAGCAGAAGGCGTCTCCTACACTGATCATTAAGCCTGTCGGTCCTGTACCGTACTCGTACGAAAAAGCAATTCCCTATCGCTACAATGCTGTCGCGGTAGAAGATGGGAAAGAGGTGTCCTTGCCATCTTCCTCTGTTGTTAACATTGCGGATGTTAGCGGTTTGACTCGCAGCGGTCGTGTGTTTTCAGCACCTCCAAAGCCCCAAGCTAGTGCTGATTTTGTTGAACGCCCGATTGGGAATGCTATGAGCACTCCGAATTCGGCACCTGTTGTTAAGCTCTCCTCTACATTGATAACTCCTACTTCTGTTGGCCCAAGCGACTGTAACACCTCAAAATTTGCCCTCCTCTCTTGGGACTGGCTTAACATATTTGCATATCATTTTAGGACATTAGGCATTGCATGTTGCATATCATGTGGTCACATTGTGCAAGTCATCCTCCTAAGTCTTGATCAGAAGATGAAGAGGTCATGGTGCAAGCTAGGGTTTCATTGGACTGATCATTAGCCATCTGAGGATTGGGCTATGAATTAGGGTTTCATGATTTCTCAAGGAGATTGGTCTTGATCTTGGTTGAAATGATACATCATCATCGTCATGGTTTTGTTATCATCCAGGAGATTCAGAAGATTGATCAGATACCTTGAGATTAGGGTTTTGACCAATGGTCAACCCTAATCAGTTGCATTGGGCCAATCAGGGTTTGTGCAGGAGATGGGGTCTATGATGGATATGGGGATCATTTCATGATTGTATTGAGCTTATGGAGGCTAGGGTTTCATCCTTGAGCCATTTCATCAGAGAATTGGGGCTCAGATGGATCAGTGCATGGCCAAATTCATCTATCAGCTGAAAAAGTCAATTGTGGTCAACTGTGCTTGATTTTATGGATTTGGAGGTGGGAGAGAGTTGGATACACTTCATGCATGTTGAAATAAGTTTCATTTGATATGTCAAAGCTCAAGAATGAAGAAAATAAAGTCAGACAAAAAGTTGCCAAAAATAGAAAGTGACTTGTAATGGAAGTTTCCAAAAATGGAAAGTTTTTCACCACAAAATTACATGTCCAAAGAAGCTTCAAATGAAAATTTGTTCAACATGAAAGTTGTAGATCTTGCTCTCACCTTTCCAAAAAGTCCAAGAACTTGAAATTCCCATGTATGGTTGATAAGTTATGGTCCATTCATTTTCAAAAAAGGCCTATAATCAAAGTGGCATAACTTTCACATGGAATGTCCAAAATGGATGATCTTTTTATGAGCAAACTCCATTTCACATGTACTTTCATGGTGCATAATCAAAATTCATCAAAAATGGTCAATGCAAAAGGTTAATTTTCAAGTGCAACAATTAAAATCCAAGGGCAAAATGGTCCAAGTTGAGAAATACATGGAATTTTGGAATGGGACTTTTTGCAACACTCTCCAAATGCAAATTAGAAGTTGTTTGAGCTGTCATGAGCTGTCATGGTTCAATATTTGGCAAGGGCATTTTGGAACTTGCACTTAAGTTTCATATTATGCTAATCACTTGAGTTTTTGCTAATTGGTGATTAAGAAAGTGATTAAGCTGGAGTATAAAAGTTTAATCATAACTGAATTGCAAATGATAATCACAATTCTAAAGATCTCTAACTAACTTTCCCTCCATTTTTCCAAATTCTCTCAAAAACTTCATCAACATTTTTCAACAATTCTTCATCAATTCTCAACCAAATTGGATAATTCTTTTTGATTCGTGCTCCATGAACCAAGATCTCCATCTGTTTTGCCAAGCCATTGCCAAAAAACTCAAGAATCACAACTGTTCAAAGTAAGGTCAACAATGGCATTTTGAGATTTCTTCCAATTGAAGCATCTTTGAGCTAAGGCACGAGTTGCATTCAACTTCCTCATCATCAATCTCAATCTGTTTTGGAGTTTGGCACGAGGAAACACAAGATTTCATCATTGCTTCATTCAAGGTGCAAAAATTCGAAACTCACTATTGTGTAAATTATCATATGCGTTTTGAAGGTCTTTGAACATAGGTTAACATGTTATACTTAGTTTTTGATTTGGTTGATTATTGAGAGAGAAATCTAGGATTAAAGATTGCATGTCAAAATTTCTTTCGTTCGATTCTTGCTGTACATGAATTTCTGGATGATTTCATAGTAATATTCGTGTTGTACGTACTTAGACCTTTCCATCCATATATCATTTGTGCATTTTGGTTGAGATTTGAGCGAAACCGATTTTGGAAATGGATGAATAAGAACACGCGATGATGAACACGATTTCTGGAAAAAGTTTGGTGTTTGATCCGTTGCCATGCGTTTCCGTTTGAATCCTGTGTTTAGCGCCAAATCCAGCGAATCACACACTGCCACCGAATTAATGAAGCTTCTGCGTTTTGGACCGGCTGAGAAAATTTACAAGTTTGCCATTGCCTATTTAATTAATTATATTATTTCATTTGTTTTTCATTTCAATTTCATTTTTGTTACATGATCTTTAGAAAATCATAGAGACTTCATTTTCTATCCAATTTTGGTGAGATTTTTTGCACCATGCTCATGATGATGTGAAGAATTTAATGATGATTTTTGTGAAATTTTTGCATGTGTAGAAAATTAATTGGCTTAGGGATTGATTTAATGTGTTCATTGTGTACACACCTTACCAAAACCTTCATGAAATAGTAATGCTTGCAAATAAATGGATGAAAATTTTTGTGTTTATTCTGGACATGCTGATGGTGATTTCCATGTAGAGTTTGTGATTTTTGGATACTTGGTGATGTAGATATGATTTTTTTGAATAGAGGTGTGACAATTTGTGTCACACCTAGCTAGGTCAACTTTCTGATTTTATTTGCCTGACCTAGAGATGTTGAATTGCTCCAATTTTTTGCATGAAAGAACATTGATATGTCAAGATTACATGAGAATTTTTCTGGAATTGTTGATGGCATTTTCTAATTGATTGATAATTTTCTTCTCTGTATGCTCATTTTGTGAATTTGTGTGACACATGTTGGCATTTTGCTTGTGAAATTCTCAAATGGTATTGGATGAAGATGAAATTTGATATGAGCATTCTAGACACATTATAGGACATCATGGTTTTGATCCCATTCATTTCTAATATGTTGTCACTGTTTTATGATTTATTGAAGATGATGCTTGTGTTGATGCCTTATTTTGGCTTGTATAAATGTGTCTGGACTTCTTGATTTTCATTGACCTACTTTCTTTTGTCCAATTGAGCTGAAAATTGATATGCTATACATTGAATGGGTCCTGTTTAGGTGTGAATTTTTGTGGAATTAATTGAACTGTTTTGATATGTTTTTGAGTGAGATAGTTCTGTTTGGTCATTTGAAGTTGCAAATTACATGATTGATGTTAAATTGTGCATGAAATGATAATGGTGAATGGTATGAGCATGGGACCAATTGCAATTGCTTTTAATTTGTTCGAATGTGATTTTGGTTGGTTTGCACTTGCTGTTTTGATTTTTTTATCTCCTTTGGACCCTAGGCTTGGCCTAGTGGTCTAGTTTCTCACATTTGGTGTGGATTTTCTGGATGAAATGCAAAAGGCTCAAGGAGATAAATGCAAGTTGCAAATTGAATTTGTTTGATGTTGTCCACTAACATGATTTTGTTTTGTAGGGTTTGATGCTTGAGCTTGAGCTCATGGCTTGCACTTGTGTGCATTAACTTGTGTTGTCTGTATAGATTGACTTTTGCTGTTTATTGTTGGTTTGTCTGAGTACTGATGATACTTGATTGATTTCAGGTACATTTAGTCGCTTACAGTTCTTTAAGAACTTGCTTGCTGCTGCTTGGTTGTATAAACCAGTTGAGGTAGACTCTCTTGTCTTCATGTAGTCTGGAAGACCTAGCTTGTTATTTAGCCAGGCAACTGTCTGAAGTCCTCCTTAAGAGGCGATGATTGTCATTGTTTACTTTTGTGCCAAGCAGGTAAAGACCTCTATGAGGCAATTGGCGGAACCCAAGGGATATGCAATCTATCCCCCGCTATTCTGTTGAGTCGTCCCTCTGCTCACACCACTGTGTTGACGCATTGGGATATTAACCCAAGATCTTGTGCTGTTGCACAATCGAGTCAGAGTCTTGAGCGTAGAAGGGTCCCTCCATTCTGGACCCACGCTCCTTTGTCTGAAGCTCTCCCTGATCAGGGATAAGAGCTGTGAAGTCTAATCTTCACTCACCTTTCATCAGCTTCACCTTAGCCTCTCAATGGCAAGGTTAAGAGCTAACACTACCTTGTACAGATGACTTGCCTCGGCAGTCCACCCTTGTTTGAGCCTCACTTGACTGGATATAGTGTGTGCTTTGTGAATATTTGTTTGCTCTGTTTGCTTGTATGCTTGTATGCTTGCTTTCTTCCTGGATAGGATTAGCTTGCTGTTATGCAAGTAGGTAGAAACCACAACATAGGGCAATGATGCATGATAACACTAGGCTCGAGTACAGCTCCCTGGTAGTGTGTCTTCCCTTGGTTTCTGGCTAAAATTTCTTTCCCTTTCAGGGGAACTACGTCGCCCTGATCCTCATACCAGATGAGGTACGTAGGCAGGAGACCGTGCGAGGTCTCTCCGGGCACTTTTCTTTCTTTTTGTGTGTGTGCTTGACAGTTATAGGCTCGAGTTCTCGACTCCCTATTAACTTGTTTGGTTGTTGTGTGCTTGGAAGCTGATGTAAGTCCATCGAGTGGCATTCGGGTTCCAGTGTGTGTGCGTTTGGTTCGGATGCCGATGTAAGTCCAGTGATTGGTTTTCGGGCTCCACGTTTGCCTTCTTGTGTGTGTTTTGGTTCGGATGCTGATGTAAGTCCAGTGATTGGCATTCAGGCTCCCAGTTTGCCTGTGTTTGTGTTTGCTTGTTTGGCGTGCGTGAGCCGAACTACGGCAGCTCTGATTCTCGTTCCAGACGAGATACGTAGGCATAGGATGCGATGTCCTATCGAGCTCTCTTCCTCTTAACCCCATCTGTGTTGTCTTCGGTGCGTGTGTGTGTTATGTTTTAGCAACCTTTTCTTTTATTAGAGCGTTGATCCCGTCGAGTACGACGGACGTGAGGGGTGCTAATACCTTCCCCTTGCGTAACCGACTCCCTTACCCTTTCTCTTTGGTCGCGAGACCATGCTGTTCCCAAGTTTACTCTGAGCGTTTCCTTTCCCTCTTTGGGATAAATAACGCACGGTGGCGGCTCTGTGTTGTTTTTGTTTCAGCCCGCCGGTTGTTTTTTCGTGGATGCGACAGCTGGCGACTCTGCTGGGGATTTCGAGATGTTGACCTGTGTTGGTCCATCTTCCCTAAGCGAGTCTCTCCTAGCGTTCTAGGATAGTTTAGGTTGCTTGTGCCGCTATTTATTGCATTTATTATTCTGACTGTGTATATATTTGCATAAATGTCTGCATGCATCATACTATCGTGTTGCCGTCCTCTGTGCAGGTGGTTCCTCTGTTTTGGGGTGGGTGTTCTGAGTGGGGCTAAAACCCAGGCCCGAGTATACACCTAGGATTAGCGTGGTCTCACGTCGCTCACATGCCGGTTGGGCACATTGTTGCAACGTGACATACCACAAGCCGGACGAGGTTCATTGGAGAGCTTTCCATTGTGGAAGTACTCCACTTTGGTTTAGTTATCTCTTCTGAGCTATTGACTTCGGTGACCGATCATCCCGGATCTTTGGTTTAGACGATCTCAGGAGAGCTACAATGGCACACCCGAAAGGGCAAACCCATTGAGTATCTCCGCCCGATTGTCGAGACTATTATCCGCCTTAGGATGACCTGTTTAGAATTTACCTGTGAGGGGAGGGTGATTCTTTCAGATGCATGTTCAGATGGTGACTGTGATGGTGATTATTGGTTCCGTGGATCAGAGCCGTATTTATGAGTCGGATTTATGGCCGTTTATTTCAGAGACGCCGAAATGATGTCCGAGTTATTTATCAGTGGGGATCCGTTTATTTCAGAATTCCCCGGGCCAATTCAGAGATGGTTATGGGTATCTGCTTAGAGATTGTTTGGTGATGATGATGATGGTGTATCTTTCAGTTCCGTTTATTTCGGAACCCTTGAGTTGGATTTGTGGTTACATTTTCCTTCAGATGGTTGTGATCGGTTCAGAGATCAGGGCTGTGATTCAGAGCAACAGATGATCAGAGGACTTGGAGGATGGCAATGCATTGCATTCATACATCTGCATCATTCTCATTTTTCATTCATCTGCATCGAACCTATGTCTAGCCATATGGGGAGTATTATTGATTGAGAATCTGGTTGAGAGACATCTTGAATTTCAGAATGTGGATGTCAAAATATTATCTGTCTCGATGAAGCCAGAATCAAAGGACAGAGTCTTCCTCATATGGATAGATGGTGCATGCGTGAGTCATACTAACCCATTTGCTGTTTTGTAGGTGTCAACCGGTGCACATAGCTTGTTTGCTCAGATATCCTGCTAGGGGCAACAAATCCAAACTGATGGATTCTCCCAACGCCGACATCCTCGAATTGAAAGAGATGGTGAGGGATTTGTTCAGTGTTGTGCAAGGGCTTGCCTTGGGGCAGAAAGCCATGGCCGAGAGATTGGAAAGGATTGAGGGCTGGATGATCAAGGAGAAAGTTCAGGGAAAGGCTCCGTCATCCGAAGTAACAAATCCCTCTGGCTCTGTAGCAAAGAAGCCCTCTGGCAATGGTCATCTTGAGAAGGAAGTTGAATCAGGTGGTGTGCAGGCCAAAAGAGAATGCGGTAAGGATCATTATCACCCATATGCTGATACGGTAACAATCCCTACTAGTAATCGATCTGCACAACAGCAGCAACCACCACCTCAACAGAGGACACAAAGAGCTGGGGGCCAGGTGAGAAGAAGGACGACGGATCGTCATTTCAATAAGCCGCCCGTGACTTACACCTCTCTGTTTAAAAAGTTGAAGGATCTTGGGTTGGTGCAGCCAAGGATATTGGTTCCAGGGAAACCGGATCAGAGGGTTGCCAGTTATGATGAGAATGTCAGGTGTGAGTTCCATGCTGAGGCACTTGGACATCATGTTGAGGATTGCAAAGCTTTTAAGCATGTGGTCCAAGACTTGGTGGATTCTAAGGCAATCAACTTTGCACCGACGACAAATGATAGTGCTAACCTCGTGACAAGGCATGGTCCTGTAAAAGTGGAGATGATGTCGAAGGACAAGAAAGGGGTAAAGGTGACTGAGAAGGATCAGTTAAGAATGCCCATGTCTGTGGTCCCAAGACGCCCGACGAAAAATGGAGCTTTCCCTCGTGTTGATGATTGTTGTGCGGCCATCGCTACAAAGGGGTGTGTAGTAATTGGGGAATCGGTCCAGAGAAAGATGAAAGTAGAAATGGACGATGTAAGGTGTAAAGTACCCAGTCTAGCAGTTGAAACCATCAAGGTGAAAAATGCCGTTGGTGTTGAGAAAGAGAAAAAGCCGTCCATTTCTTCTTACAAACAGGCGGTGGAAGTGGTGAGAAATGGAGGGATCCCAGGCTGGGGAAAAATCATAGGCATTGTGGTAAAGGCGGATATGTTTGGGATTGGTTATCATCCAGGTCAAGACTCGTCTGAGCAGAACAGAGGACGTCGTCCGTCGTTCACCTTTGTCAGTGCTGGAATGCTAAATTCAGATCACGCCTATACAGTGGGTGAAGAGATTGACAGCGACCGCGAGCTGGAGTCGTGGATAAAATCGTGCGTACCAGGAAGCTGGAAGGCCTAAAAAGATCAGCACTGTCACTCATTCGAAAGAGTAATGATTTCTGTTTTGATTTTATCTGCATGAAAGCCTTGCGTGTTGCCCGACACGTAATGGTTCATTGTAAGGGCCACCTCATGTTTCATTTTGCAACATTTTGCATCATTAATAAATGGATGTTTTTCAGTCAAAAAAGCGGTGTTCCCTGTTTTTCATTTATTTTTGCAGTTTAAAAACAAATAAAAATGGCAATGTTTATTTTCATTTTTCTCTTTTGTGATTTGTCTCGTTCCGAATTCAAAAATAATTCTCCGGATCTCGTTGATAACAATTTGGTTACACCTCATATGACTTCGACAAACCGATCTATCATGCCGAAGAAGAAGGCGAAGAAGATTGTAATCTGCTGGAATTAGCCAGGTTGTCAAGACAAGAGGAGAAGGTGATTCAGCCGCACGAGGAGCGGGTTGAGGTTGTTATTCCAAGCACCGCCGAGGTCAGGAAAAAAATTGGGGCCGCTTCGGAGGCAAGTCGAAAGCAGAATGGTAGCCCTGTTGGCAGAGCATGTGGATACCTTCACCTGGTCGTGTCAGGATATGCCAGGGTCGGATACCGGTGTCGTTGTGCACAAGCTGCCATGGAGAGAAGATTGTCCTCTAGAGAAGCAGAACGCCGGTGCTACTTATCGGAGAGCCATGGTGACTTTATTTCAGGATATGATTCATCGTGGAATCCAATGCTATGTTGATGACATGATAGCAAAGTCCCAAAACAGAAGAGGGGCATCTGGTAGATCTGGCCAAGCTGTTGGACCAGTTGAGACAATTCAAACTGAGGTTGAATTCAAATAAGTGCACTATCAGAGTGCGGTCCGGTAAGATGTTGGGGTTTATTGTCAGAGAGGAATCCGAGGTTGATCCTGCTAAAAAAAAAAAAAAAAAGGGAAAGAAAAACAAGAAATGCCTGAACCGAGAATAAAGAAAGAGGTTCGTGGTCTCTTAGGCAGATGGAACTACATGTCATGGTTCACATCTTATCTAACAGCCACGTGGGAACCCATTCAAGAAAAAAGAAAGGATCAAACGGTCAGGTGAAATAATGATTGCCAAGGGGCATTGAGAGATAAAAGGATAAGTTGCAAGAACCTCCGATTCTGTTGCCTCCATATGGAAAGAAACTGTTAATCTGGTATTTGACGGCCCTCGAGGGGTCTACGAGGTGTATTGGGTCAGCATGACGAGTCTTGTCGAAAAGAGCATGCAATTTACCTAAGCAAAAAGTTTACCGACTGTGAAACAATACATTCACTGCTCGGGAAACTTGATGTACTTTGGCATAGGCTGCTCGCCGACCGAGACAGTATATGCTGGTTCATACCACTTTGTGGGTTTCCAAGATGGATCCGATTGAGTATGTGTTTAAGAAGCCAACATCGACCGGACGGGTTGTGAGAGTGCAAAAGAATGTTGACTGATTTGTGATACTCTCAGAAAGCAATCAAGGGGTGTATTGTCCGATTACATCGCCCAGCAACCCGTGGAGGATTATCAACCGATGAAGTTTGAGTTCCCTGATGAGGACATCTCGAGGTTCTCTAATCGAAAGATTAAGAGTAACCGATCCCGGAGGAGGGGCCTGACCCTGAATCCGAACGGATTCTGATGTCTGATGGGGGGGAGGTTAAGGTGAATGAGCTTTTGTTGCCCGGATAACGTTTGAATGCACCAACAGGGTGATTGAGTAGGAAGCTGGTATCCTGGGTACCGAACGTTGGTGCGCACATCTACTGGGGCAACTCCTTTCTCATTGGTATATGGAATGGAGGCTGTATTACCTGTTGAAGTTCAGATTCCCTCTTTGAGAGTCCTGATGGACGTGAAGTTGCAAGAGGCTGAATGGGTAAGGACCCGGTATGAGGAGTTGAGCCTGATAGAGGAAAAGAGGCTAGCAGCCATCTGTCATGGGCAGTTATACCAGCAAAGGATGAAGCGTGCTTTCGACAAGAAGGTGCGACCTCGGGTGTATCACGTAGGTGATATGGTGCTGAAAAGGATCCTTCCTCCTCAAAACGATCGAAGGGGCAAATGGACACCGAATTATGAAGGTCCGTTCGTGGTCAAGAAGGTCTTCTCTGGCGGAGCCTTGTTGTTAACGACCATGGATGGCGAGGATTTTCCATCCCCTGTGAATGCGGACGCAGTTAAAAAATACTTCGTATAAAGAGACCCGCTGGACGAAAACAATAAAATAGTCCAGGCAAAAATGGGCATCCCGGCGAACCAAAAAACAGAAAGAAAGGTTCGGGCAAAAATTAGGGATAAAAATGAAAAATGTACACCCGGCAAGTCGAAAACCTGAAAAGGTGACTTGGGCAAAAATGGGTATCCCGGTGGACTGAAAACCCGAAAGGGCGGTCCAGGCAAAAGAGGGATTAAAACGAACAACTGCGTCTAGCATGATCGTTTGCGCTTTGGTTAAAGCATCATGGATAATACCCGGTAGGGATCAGTCGGAATCGTCTTGTTCAGAAGGCAGAAAGTACGGAGAGTCTGAGGACATATGGGGTGTAACCGAGTTGGAACTCGATGAGATCACGGGTTTCACATTGCCATTAGGATAGATTTTTCCTTTTGTGCGCGATTACCTCTTTTCAGGAATTGCTTCCTTTGTATTGCTCAATTTGAGCCACACACTTTCCAATCAATAAAATGCATATTCAGTCAAATAATTTTGTTTTTGTTTTCATTACCGCTTTGATTGCAAAAACATCCAGATATTTTTGATAAAGAATCTTGCATTTTAAGACATACAGGTCCCTTCCAATGCATGCTTATAAGATTGAAAGCTTGAAATCTTATTCGGAAGGTTGAGTGACCCAAGTGTTGAAATCTTGACACGCCTGGGGCACGATTTTATCTAACGATCTGTTTTGCAGGAACTGTTGGATATTTTCACTCACTTGCAGGTTGTGATGTGGAAGCTGTTGCAAAGCCAATTCCCATGAAGTCCGATCAGGGACGAATGAATATGAAGGGATGACGAGAATACGTTGAGACGTACGACGATCCTTGATTTTAATCAAGAAGACTCTTCAAAATCGGAAGATTGGAAAGTCTGTAGAAATTCCCCGCAGGGTCCAGTCAGGGACGAATGAATGGGTAAGAGAAGCAGTGAGAGACGTCGAGACGTCCGACGACCCTTGGAATTAATCAAGAAGACTCTTCAAAAGTCGGAAAATTGAAAAGTCTGTATAATCCCCAGGAGTTCGCTCTCCATCGAGCGCGGAGCGGTTGGGAATACAAGATGATGGAGCAGAAAAGGTCCAGACGAGTCTGGGAGTTCTCAAAAGTGGAAAGCCGATACGAGATTGGGAGGTGGATACCATGGTTCGATGAGTCGACGGATGTTCTGTACCAACTTTTCTCATTTTCCCAGCGGGGTCCCCAAGCAGAGTTTAGAGGACCAACTCCCTAGCAGATCCAAGGTCTGTAGATCCCCTAGCTGAGTTGGGATGGTTATCCCCGGCAGGTTTAAAATGATGTTTCCTCAGCGGCCAGGCCCGAAGGTTGCTATCCCCGAGTGGAGCGGGTTTCAATGAAATATATCTCCAGCAGTGTTCATCCTACCAGTGGATTGGATGAGTTTCCGTAGCAGACTGTTATTTGCATCCCCAGCTGAGTTGATTCTACCTATGGATTACATGGGTAATCCCCAGCGAAGTGGCATTCGCTTCCCTAGCAGGGTCAGGATGGTTATCTCCAGCAGGTGTCAGATCGGTGCTTCCCCAGTTGCCAGGCCTGGAGGTGGCTGTTTCCCAGCAGAGTATCTGTGAGCATTTCCCCAGTGAAGTCGCCGGGTATTTGTGAGCGTTTCTCGAAGCAGAGTCGGGATTGATATCCTCAGCAAGTCGAAGATTGTTGTATCCCCACAGAGTGTTGGTGGTTCTTATCCCCAGCAGGTTCTCGAGCGGATTGGGTGCAAAGGAAGTTCTTCCCCAGCGAGGGTTTGCTCTTTTCCCAGCAGCAGTGCTATTCCCCAGCAGGGTGGTGATCGGAGTATTGTCGAGTTCCTTTCGGCGGAGTGTCTCGTGCTCCCCAGAAGAGTCCCTTGAGGGGGATACTTTTTATGCATTCATCATGTAGAATATAGCATAGCATGTTGCATAGAAAAATAAATCGCGTAGCATTTCCATAGTTATGGAGCATTACGCAGAAAAATCAATCATACATCACATTGTAAGCATAAGCTAGTCTCAGACCGTGGTTATCGTTTGAGAAGTGGTTTTGCCCAAAGGTGAAGGTGTTACTCCGAGGAGTTTAGCATCGTGGTTTTAATCAAAGGTATTCTCCAGTAGTGCAATACTGAAGGGAAGCTTTTTTCGTCGGACATAGATGGAAAGGTGACGCGATCAGCGCGACTCAAGCCGTGGTTACCGTTTGAGATTTAGTTTCGCCGGATGGTGAAGGTGTTACTCTGAGGAGTTCAGCATCATGACGTCAGATCAGCAATGTTCCCCAGTAGTGCGATACTGGAGGAAATTTTTCCGTCGGACGGAGATGGAAATAAAATTAAAGGACGTTACGCGATCAGCGCGACAAGCGGGGTTCAAACGGAGAAAGGGAAATGTTGAGACATTTTCTGGAGACTGGGGTTCAAATCGGAGAAAAGGAAATGCTGAGGCATTTTCTGGGGTTCAAATAGAGATTGGAGTTGAAGATTATATCCAGGATGAGGTCCTTAGGATTGTCTTCTGTTCATGTGTCACCTTAGACTTTGGCTGAGGCCAATGGAGGTCGTTATGGGTGTCTTCTGAGGAAGAGATGCACATGTTACCTTCCTTTTGTGAAGGTATACCCTCTGATATGTCGCCATCAGAGTGGTGTTTGGTGTTATTTCCGATGTTGCCAGCGGAATTATCACAAGAAAGCGGAGAACGGGGTTCAAATGGAGAAAGGGAAATGTTGAGGCATTTTCTGGAGAACGGGGTTCAAATGGAGAAAGGGAAATGTTGAGGCATTTTCTGGAGAGCGGGGTTCACACGGAGAAAGGGAGATGTTGCGGCATTTTCTGGAGATCGGGGTTCATAATGGCGATCACAAGTTATCGTCAGGCGACTGGGGTTCAAATGGAGAAAAGGAGACACGAGGTGTTTTCTGGAGATTGGGGTTCATTATTTTGGCAAACAGTATCGGGGTTCAAATGCAGTGATCGGGGATCATTGGCGCGAAAGAAAATTTCGGGGTTCAAGAAAATGAAAAAGAGCGATTATCAGAAATCTCGGGGTTCAAGAAAAGCATAAAAAAGAAAGGAATGATAATCCCCAGCAGATATGTGGTGTTCAGGCCGTGGTTATCCCTGCGTTACCATTTATTTTGGTATCCAGGTCGACGTTACTGTTTCGGTGATTAGGCCGACTTTCTCCGTTCTAGACGGATTCTTGTTTCAAGATTGCTTCTTTGCCGATGCTGATAGGCACTGTTAATTATTTCCCATAAGAGTGCAAATTGTTCGTCTGTTCTTGGTATTCAATCACTCTTCATCCTGATCATCTGAAAGCCGAGGCTGTTCATATCGACAGGTTCACAGTGGATTGAATAGGGGCAGCTGTAACACCTCAAAATTTGCCCTCCTCTCTTGGGACTGGATTAACATATTTGCATATCATTTTAGGATATTAGGCATTGCATGTTGCATATCATGTGGTCACATTGTGCAAGTCATCCTCCTAAGTCTTGATCAGAAGATGAAGAGGTCATGGTGCAAGCTAGGGTTTCATTGGACTGATCATTAGCCATCTGAGGATTGGGCTATGAATTAGGGTTTCATGATTTCTCAAGGAGATTGGTCTTGATCTTGGTTGAAATGATACATCATCATCGTCATGGTTTTGTTATCATCCAGGAGATTCAGAAGATTGATCAGATACCTTGAGATTAGGGTTTTGACCAATGGTCAACCCTAATCAGTTGCATTGGGCCAATCAGGGTTTGTGCAGGAGATGGGGTCTATGATGGATATGGGGATCATTTCATGATTTTATTGAGCTTATGGAGGCTAGGGTTTCATCCTTGAGCCATTTCATCAGAGAATTGGGGCTCAGATGGATCAGTGCATGGCCAAATTCATCTATCAGCTGAAAAAGTCAACTGTGGTCAACTGTGCTTGATTTTATGGATTTGGAGGTGGGAGAGAGTTGGATACACTTCATGCATGTTGAAATAAGTTTCATTTGATATGTCAAAGCTCAAGAATGAAGAAAATAAAGTCAGACAAAAAGTTGCCAAAAATAGAAAGTGACTTGTAATGGAAGTTTCCAAAAATGGAAAGTTTTTCACCATAAAGTTACATGTCCAAAGAAGCTTCAAATGAAAATTTGTTCAACATGAAAGTTGTAGATCTTGCTCTCACCTTTCCAAAAAGTCCAAGAACTTGAAATTCCCATGTATGGTTGACAAGTTATGGTCCATTCATTTTCAAAAAAGGCCTATAATCAAAGTGGCATAACTTTCACATGGAATGTCCAAAATGGATGATCTTTTTATGAGCAAACTCCATTTCACATGTACTTTCATGGTGCATAATCAAAATTCATCAAAAATGGTCAATGCAAAAGGTTAATTTTCAAGTGCAACAATTAAAATCCAAGGGCAAAATGGTCCAAGTTGAGAAATACATGGAATTTTGGAATGGGACTTTTTGCAACACTCTCCAAATGCAAATTAGAAGTTGTTTGAGCTGTCATGAGCTGTCATGGTTCAATATTTGGCAAGGGCATTTTGGAACTTGCACTTAAGTTTCATATTATGCTAATCACTTGAGTTTTTGCTAATTGGTGATTAAGAAAGTGATTAAGTTGGAGTATAAAAGTTTAATCATAACTGAATTGCAAATGATAATCACAATTCTCAAGATCTCTAACTAACTTTCCCTCCATTTTTCCAAATTCTCTCAAAAACTTCATCAACATTTTTCAACAATTCTTCATCAATTCTCAACCAAATTGGATAATTCTTTTTGATTCGTGCTCCATGAACCAAGATCTCCATCTGTTTTGCCAAGCCATTGCCAAAAAACTCAAGAATCACAACTGTTCAAAGTAAGGTCAACAATGGCATTTTGAGATTTCTTCCAATTGAAGCATCTTTGAGCTAAGGCACGAGTTGCATTCAACTTCCTCATCATCAATCTCAATCTGTTTTGGAGTTTGGCACGAGGAAACACAAGATTTCATCACTGCTTCATTCAAGGTGCAAAAATTCGAAACTCACTATTGTGTAAATTATCATATGCGTTTTGAAGGTCTTTGAACATAGGTTAACATGCTATACTTAGTTTTTGATTTGGTTGATTATTGAGAGAGAAATCTAGGATTAAAGATTGCATGTCAAAATTTCTTTCATTCGATTCTTGCTGTACATGAATTTCTGGATGATTTCATAGTAATATTCGTGTTGTACGTACTTAGACCTTTCCATCCATATATCATTTGTGCATTTTGGTTGAGATTTGAGCGAAACCGATTTTGGAAATGGATGAATAAGAACACGCGATGATGAACACGATTTCTGGAAAAAGTTTGGTGTTTGATCCGTTGCCATGCGTTTCCGTTTGAATCCTGTGTTTAGCGCCAAATCCAGCGAATCACACACTGCCACCGAATTAATGAAGCTTCTGCGTTTTGGACCGGCTGAGAAAATTTACAAGTTTGCCATTGCCTATTTAATTAATTATATTATTTCATTTGTTTTTCATTTCAATTTCATTTTTGTTACATGATCTTTAGAAAATCATAGAGACTTCATTTTTTATCCAATTTTGGTGATATTTTTTGCACCATGCTCATGATGATGTGAAGAATTTAATGATGATTTTTGTGAAATTTTTGCATGTGTAGAAAATTAATTGGCTTAGGGATTGATTTAATGTGTTCATTGTGTACACACCTTACCAAAACCTTCATGAAATAGTGATGCTTGCAAATAAATGGATGAAAATTTTTGTGTTTATTCTGGACATGTTGATGGTGATTTCCATGTAGAGTTTGTGATTTTTGGATACTTGGTGATGTAGATATGATTTTTTTGAATAGAGGTGTGACAATTTGTGTCACACCTAGCTAGGTCAAATTTCTGATTTTATTTCCCTGACCTAGAGATGTTGAATTGCTCCAATTTTTTGCATGAATGAACATTGATATGTCAAGATTACATGAGAATTTTTCTGGAATTGTTGATGGCATTTTCTAATTGATTGATAATTTTCTTCTCTGTGTGCTCATTTTGTGAATTTGTGTGACACATGTTGGCATTTTGCTTGTGAAATTCTCAAATGGTATTGGATGAAGATGAAATTTGATATGAGCATTCTAGACACATTATAGGACATCATGGTTTTGATCCCATTCATTTCTAATATGTTGTCACTGTTTTATGATTTATTGAAGATGATGCTTGTGTTGATGCCTTATTTTGGCTTGTATAAATGTGTCTGGACTTCTTGATTTTCATTGACCTACTTTCTTTTGTCCAATTGAGCTGAAAATTGATATGCTATACATTGAATGGGTCCTGTTTAGGTGTGAATTTTTGTGGAATTAATTGAACTGTTTTGATATGTTTTTGAGTGAGATAGTTCTGTTTGGTCATTTGAAGTTGCAAATTACATGATTGATGTTAAATTGTGCATGAAATGATAATGGTGAATGGTATGAGCATGGGACCAATTGCAATTGCTTTTAATTTGTTCGAATGTGATTTTGGTTGGTTTGCACTTGCTGTTTTGATTTTTTTATCTCCTTTGGACCCTAGGCTTGGCCTAGTGGTCTAGTTTCTCACATTTGGTGTGGATTTTCAGGATGAAATGCAAAAGGCTCAAGGAGATAAATGCAAGTTGCAAATTGAATTTGTTTGATGTTGTCCACTAACATGATTTTGTTTTGTAGGGTTTGATGCTTGAGCTTGAGCTCATGGCTTGCACTTGTGTGCATTAACTTGTGTTGTCTGTATAGATTGACTTTTGCTGTTTATTGTTGGTTTGTCTGAGTACTGATGATACTTGATTGATTTCAGGTACATTTAGTCGCTTACAGTTCTTTAAGAACTTGCTTGCTGCTGCTTGGTTGTATAAACCAGTTGAGGTAGACTCTCTTGTCTTCATGTAGTCTGGAAGACCTGGCTTGTTATTTAGCCAGGCAACTGTCTGAAGTCCTCCTTAAGAGGCGATGATTGTCATTGTTTACTTTTGTGCCAAGCAGGTAAAGACCTCTATGAGGCAATTGGCGGAACCCAAGGGATATGCAATCTATCCCCCGCTATTCTGTTGAGTCGTCCCTCTGCTCACACCACTGTGTTGACGCATTGGGACATTAACCCAAGATCTTGTGCTGTTGCACAATCGAGTCAGAGTCTTGAGCGTAGAAGGGTCCCTCCATTCTGGACCCACGCTCCTTTGTCTGAAGCTCTCCCTGATCAGGGATAAGAGCTGTGAAGTCTAATCTTCACTCACCTTTCATCAGCTTCACCTTAGCCTCTCAATGGCAAGGTTAAGAGCTAACACTACCTTGTACAGATGACTTGCCTCGGCAGTCCACCCTTGTTTGAGCCTCACTTGACTGGATATAGTGTGTGCTTTGTGAATATTTGTTTGCTCTGTTTGCTTGTATGCTTGTATGCTTGCTTTCTTCCTGGATAGGATTAGCTTGCTGTTGTGCAAGTAGGTAGAAACCACAACATAGGGCAATGATGCATGATAACACTAGGCTCGAGTACAACTCCCTGGTAGTGTGTCTTCCCTTGGTTTCTGGCTAAAATTTCTTTCCCTTTCAGGGGAACTACGTCGCCCTGATCCTCATACCAGATGAGGTACGTAGGCAGGAGACCGTGCGAGGTCTCTCCGGGCACTTTTCTTTCTTTTTGTGTGTGTGCTTGACAGTTATAGGCTCGAGTTCCCGACTCCCTATTAACTTGTTTGGTTGTTGTGTGCTTGGAAGCTGATGTAAGTCCATCGAGTGGCATTCGGGTTCCAGTGTGCGTGCGTTTGGTTCGGATGCCGATGTAAGTCCAGTGATTGGCTTTCGGGCTCCACGTTTGCCTTCTTGTGTGTGTTTTGGTTCGGATGCTGATGTAAGTCCAGTGATTGGCATTCAGGCTCCCAGTTTGCCTGTGTTTGTGTTTGCTTGTTTGGCGTGCGTGAGCCGAACTACGGCAGCTCTGATTCTCGTTCCAGACGAGATATGTAGGCATAGGATGCGATGTCCTATCGAGCTCTCTTCCTCTTAACCCCATCTGTGTTGTCTTCGGTGCGTGTGTGTGTGATGTTTTAGCAACCTTTTCTTTTCTTAGAGCGTGGATCCCGTCGAGTACGACGGACGTGAGGGGTGCTAATACCTTCCCCTTGCGTAACCGACTCCCTTACCCTTTCTCTTTGGTCGCGAGACCATGCTTTTCCCAGGTTTACTCTGAGCGTTTCCTTTCCCTCTTTGGGATAAATAACGCACGGTGGCGGCTCTGTGTTGTTTTTGTTTCAGCCCGCCGGTTGTTTTTTCGCGGATGCGACAGCGACAATGTGAAAGAAGACTGTGATGAGATGTTAAGGTTCATCAAAAGAAGTAAGTACAATGTTGTAGACCAGCTTCTACAAACGCCATCCAAAATATTGGTGTTATCATTGTTATTAAATTCAGAACCACGCCGAGAGGCTCTATAGAAGGTTTTGGATGTGGCATATGTAGATCATGATGTCACAATAGAACAGTTCGATAGCATTGTTGCAAACATTACTGCTTGTAACAACTTGAGTTTCTGTGACTCTGATTTCCCCGAGGAGGGAAGAGACCACAACTTGGCATTACATATATCTATGAATTGCGAAGACGACGCCATGTCCAATGTGCTGGTGGACAATGGGTCCTCACTGAACGTATTGCCAAAAACCACTCTTTCAAAACTATCATATCGAGGGCCTCCCATGAGGCAGAGTGGAATAGTTATGAAGGCTTTCGATGGGTCTCGCAAAACTGTGATTGGGGAAGTTGACCTCCCAGTCAAGATCGGACCAAGTGATTTCCAGATTACCTTCCAGGTTATGGACATTCACCCATCGTATAGCTGTCTCTTAGGCAGACCATGGATTCACGAGGCAGGCGCCGTGACATCCACCCTACACCAGAAACTGAAATTTGTGAAGAATAAGAAACTGGTGGTGGTAGGGGGAGAAAAGGCTCTCCTGGTCAGCCATCTATCTTCCTTCTCATATATAGATGCTGAGGATGAAGTTGGAACTCCTTTCCAAGCTTTATCTATTGCTGAGCCTATTGAGAAGAGAGCTCCTTCATTTGCTTCCTATAAAGATGCAAAGTTGGCCATTGAGTGTGGTGCAACTGCTGGTTTAGGAAAAATGATTGAGCTAGAAGACCATAAGTCTCGGGCTGGCATAGGCTTTTCTTCTGGGGTTTTCAACACTAAAGGGTTGTTCAAGAGTGGAGGGTTCATCCACACCGGTCAGGATGAAGAAGCTGCTATTATCTTGGAAGAAGATACAGAGGATTCTGGAAATTTCATCATCCTTGGAGGGGTCTGCAACAATTGGGTCGTTGTGGATATTCCAACAGTAATCCATAAGTCGAAGTAATGTTCATTGTGTTTAAAAACCCTCCTCCCATGCCAAAAGGAGGAGTGATGACATTGTTGGCGCATAAATACAATGATATTTTCATTCAATAAATTCATGTTAAATGTTTGTTTTTCCAATTATTTTCCCTTTTTGTTTTTTGCATGAAATTGGTGATCACATAAAACCTTAAAAATAAGAATAAAATCAATCCTCTCATCTGCATAATGATTGCCTTGTTTGAATTCTAAAGCTTTTCATATCCAAAATCATTATGCAGGTTGATCAAACCCATTGAACATAATGATCCAACACCATCTCCCAATTTTGAATTCCCTGTATTTGAGGCAGAAGAAGATGATGTTGAAGAGATTCCTGACGAGATTACCCGTATGCTTGAGCATGAAGAGAAGATCATTCAGCCGCATCTCGAGAATCTGGAAACAGTCAACTTGGGGTCTGAGGATTGTGTTCGTGAAGTGAAGATTGGGGCACTCCTGGAAGAATATGTTAAGAAGGGGTTGATTGAACTGCTACGAGAATATGTCGACGTCTTTGCTTGGTCGTATGAAGACATGCCAGGTCTAGATACTGATATTGTGCAACATTTCTTACCTTTAAAGCCTGAGTGCGTGCCTGTAAAGCAGAAGCTCAGAAGAACTCATCCTGATATGGCAGTGAAGATCAAAGAGGAGGTTCAGAAGCAAATTGATGCATGGTTTCTGGTGACTTCTACATATCCTCAATGGGTGGCCAATATTGTGCTCGTGCCTAAGAAAGATGGAAAAGTCCGGATGTGTGTGGACTACAGAGACTTGAATAAAGCTAGTCCGAAAGATGATTTTCCTCTACCACACATTGATATGTTGGTAGATAATACAGCTAAATTCAATGTCTTCTCATTTATGGATGGATTTTCCGGATATAACCAGATCAAAATGGCACCCGAGGATATGGAGAAGACAACATTCATCACACCTTGGGGAACATTCTGTTATCGAGTGATGCCCTTCGGTTTGAAGAACGCCGGAGCCACGTATCAACGAGCTATGACCAACTTGTTTCATGATATGATGCACAAGGAGATTGAGGTATATGTTGATGATATGATTGCTAAGTCAAGAACGGAAGTTGAACATGTAGAGCACTTGTTTAAGCTTTTTCAACGTTTGAGAAAGTACAAGCTCCGTCTGAATCCCAACAAGTGTACATTTGGAGTCCGTTCTGGCAAGTTATTGGGCTTTATTGTCAGTGAAAGAGGTATTGAGGTTGATCCTGCAAAGGTCAAAGCAATACAAGAGATGCATGCGCCCAAAACTGAGAAGCAAGTCCGAGGTTTTCTTGGCCGCTTGAATTATATTTCTAGATTCGTATCCCACATGACTGCCACATGTGCGCCGACATTCAAGCTCCTCCGGAAAGATCAGTCCCATGATTGGACCGAGGATTGCCAGAAAGCTTTCGACAGTATTAAAGAGTATCTGTCTGAACCTCAGATTCTATCTCCGCCTGTAGAAGGAAGACCTTCGATCATGTATCTGACTATTCTTGAAGACTCAATGGGTTGTGTCCTTGGTTAGCAAGACGAATCAGGGAAGAAAGAATACGCTATTTACTGCTTGAGTAAGAAGTTCACTGATTGTGAGTCTCGATACTCGATGCTTGAAAAACCATGTTGTGCTTTGGCTTGAGCTGCTAAGCGCTTACGCCGGTATATGATAAATCATACGACTTGGTTGATATCCAGAATGGACCCAATTAAGTATATCTTCGAGAAGCCTGCTTTAACAGGGAGGATTGCCCGTTGGCAGATGTTTTTATCTGAGTATGATATTGAGTATCGAGCTCAGAAGGCTGTTAAAGGTAGTATCTTGGCTGACCACTTGGCACATCAGCCGATCGAGGATTATCAGTCAGTTCAGTATGACTTCCCAGATGAGGAGATTCTGTATTTGAAAATGAAAGATTGCGATGAGCCTACACTCGATGAAGGGCCAGAGCCTGGTTCCAGATGGAGTATGGTGTTTGATGGCGCTGTAAATCAGTATGGAAATGGTATTGGGGCAGTAATTATTACTCCTCAGGGCACACATATTCCTTTTACAGCAAGGCTAACTTTCAAATGCACGAATAATATGGCTGAGCATGAGGCCTGCATTATGGGATTAGAGGAATGCATTGATCTAAGGATCAAGCATCTTGATGTATATGGTGATTCGGCCCTCGTCGTCAATCAGATTAAGGGTGAATGGGAAACGAATCAGCCTGGTCTCATTCCATATAGGGATTATGAGAGGAGGATTTCAACGTTCTTTACTGAGGTTGACTTCCATCATATTCCTCGAGATGAGAATCGGATGGCAGATGTTATTGCTACGCTAGCTTCAATGATTGTGGTGAAACTTTGGAATGAAATTCCCAATATCACCATGATGCGCTTGGACATACCAGCTCATGTGTTTGCAGTAGAAGAAGTGAAAGATGATAAGCCATGGTATTATGACATCAAGTGTTTCCTCCAGAACCAGGTTTACCCGCCTGGGGCATTTGTGAAAGATAGGAAGACTCTGAGGAGATTATCAGGAAGTTTCTACCTCAATGGCGATGTGCTGTATAAGAGAAATTTTGACATGGTTCTGCTCAGATGCGTGGATAGACACGAAGCAGACCTGTTAATGACTGAAGTTCATGAAGGTTCATTTGGTACTCATTCCAATGGACATGCCATGGCTAGAAAGATGTTGAGAGCAGGCTACTATTGGTTGACAATGGAGTCGGACTGCTGCAAATACGTGAAGAAATGCCATAAGTGTCAGATTTACGCGGATAAGATTCATATTCCCCCGACACTTCTGAATGTGATTTCATCGCCATGGCCTTTCTCTATGTGGGGGATTGACATGATTGGCATGATAGAGCCAAAAGCGTCTAACAGACACAAATTTATTCTCGTAGCAATTGATTACTTCACCATGTGGGTTGAAGCGGCATCGTATGCAAACGTGACCAGGCAGGTGGTCGTGAAGTTTATCAAGAATCAACTCATATGCCGCTATGGTGTGCCAGATAAGATCATTACTGATAATGGATCCAACTTGAACAACAAAATGATGGAAGAGCTGTGTAGTGAGTTCAAGATCGCGCACCATAATTCTTCTCCTTATAGACCCAAGATGAATGGGGCTGTTGAAGCTGCTAGTAAGAATATCAAGAGGATTATCCAGAAGATGGTTGTCACGTATAAGGATTGGCATGAGATGTTGCCATTTGCTTTACATGGATATCGTACGTCTGTCCTCACTTCAACAGGGGCAACCCCTTTCTCTCTTGTTTATGGCATGGAGGTTGTGCTCCCAATAGAGGTGGAGATCCCATCAATGAAAGTCTTGATGGAGGCCAAGTCGACTGATGTTGAATGGGTTCAGAGTCGTTATGACTAGCTGAATTTGATAGAAGAGAAGAGATTGACCGCCATGTGCCACGGTCAGTTATATCAACAAAGAATGAAGAAAGCTTTTGATAAGAAGGTCAAGCCTCGTGTGTTTCGAGAAGGTGACCTTGTGCTCAAGAAAGTCTTGTCTTTCGCGCCCGATTCCAGGGGCAAGTGGACTCCAAACTGTGAAGGTCCATATGTTGTTAAGAGAGCCTTTTTAGGCGGTGCTTTCATACTTACAACTATGGATGGGGAGGATTTCACTCGTCTTGTAAATTCAGATGCAGTCAACAAATACTTCGCCTAAAATAATAAAAACAGAATAGCTCGCTAAGTTGAAAACCCGAAAGGGTGGCTTAGGCAAAAATGAGCGTCTCGGTGGATTGAAAACCCGAAAGGGCGGTCCAGGCAAAAGTTAGAGACATGAAAAAAGAATAAATATAGGTATCCCGCTAGATTGAGTACCTCGCCTTGCGGCAATCTAGGCAAAAATTAGGGATTTGGCAAGTAACTGCATCCTGACCAGACTTTGTTCTACAACTGTCATCCATCGGAAATTCTTGCTCATGCGTCATCAACCGAAGCTTCGAATACATCGAATTCAGAATTGGTGGAGAAATGGTCATTATGTTCAATGTAGCCCTTTTCCAATATATATCACCAATTTCAAATTTGTAAAGATCTATGGAGTGCTGCCATTTGCAGACTACCATTCCATCAAATAAATCCGAGCCTTTTATCCAATTATTTGCCCTCTTATTTGTTTCTATTCAACAAACGTTTTGCATGTTTTAATTGAGGAAATATCATTGTTTTGAATAAACGAATTTTTCATAACTTGTTTTAAACAAAGTGAACATTCACCATGACAAAAGGATACTTAGGAGATCCTCAGTCCTCTCCCAAGGATGGTATGATATCCAACAGGGTAAGACATTTGTTCATATTCCGGGCATGACTGTATTTTCTTCCTCCGGAGCCCTGAGTGGTATGCTTGTTGAGATATTCACCACTCTCCCTTTCAGCGGGGTAACAACCTTTCCTCCTCAGCAGATGTGATCTCCTTGGTGGGTACTGCACTTGGTGGTTGATCCCTAGAATCCCTTTATCCCGTGGATAGATTCCCCAGTGGAGTTGCTTATATGGCAGATTTTATCTATGCAATAAATCCCTTTCCCCAGTAGGAATGACTGATGATTCATCCCCTGCGGAGGTCTTTGCTTCTCTGATTCCCGACAGATTGGATACTCTCTGGTGATCTTGGCTTTCTCTCTTGAGATGTAGTACCGGATGTTTGTACTCCTTGGAGCTGTTTGTGTTAGAAATATCTGTCTGTCAGCATTCATCATACATAAATCATGCATGTGTGCATATAATTTTCAAACATTCAGATATTCATATTACATTTTTGCCATATATCTTTGTTTGTTATTCCTCTGCTAGTTGGTAATACATTCCCCAAGCAGATGTCGGTGTCTGATCCCTCAATGTAGAGTCAGCACATTAAGCAGAAAGCGTTTATCTTTCCTTCCGCATTCCCCACTGAGTTATATCCTCGTGGACGACGGTTGTTTTCGCTTCCTCCCAACACGCATATTGGGATGGGTTCCCCTATTGAGTTATATCCTCACTGGGGCGAGTCTTGATTTAGTTTACCTCTTTGGTTTGATCCTAAATTGGCCTCTTGTGACTGTTTCCTATGTTTCCCCGTGGTATAAATGAATAATTGCTCAGTAATCAGTAATCATTCATCTTATCCCCGGCGGAGTCGGTGATTTTCTACCCTTATACCGGTAGTTGTCCCCTGTTTTCTCCCCTTTGCAGAGTTAACCTTTTTGATTCATCCTAATCGATGACGGTTACTTTTTCGTGGTTTTCTACCCAGTATCCGGTAGATGTAATCCCCTCCTTGACGGTTATCATTATCCAATATTCGGTGGTGATATTCCCTCATTCTCTTGGATAATTGCTCTAATTAGGCAATTTTATCCCCGGCAAGCCCCCTTTCATTTACCGATTGTCGGTAATGTTTGTTGCTCCCCTCGATTAGTTATCATTATATACCTAGTTTCGGTATCCCGATGCCTTTCTCTTTGTCGGTCGATTTATCCTTTATTAACCCAGTAACCAGTTGGGGATAATCTTCCATGCGAGTATATTATCTACGTTCTGACGGTAATAGATAGTATATCTCATGCACTCTTTGGTCGAAGCTTTGTGTTCTTCCCCAGTTGAGTAAGATTCGTATCCCTGTTTTGGAATCGAATGTCCATCCCTTAATCGAGTTTGCTTTTTGCCCTCTTTTTGGATGATGAGTGTTTTGGGAATATTCCCCAATTCACGCTTTGGTTGGTCACCTATTATATGCCCAGTAACCGACATCCCTGGTGTTCCTTCTTTCTGCTCCCTATTATGACTTTTTGTCCCTTGTGGAGTCAGATTTTCCTGAGTTGAGATATACCTTTTAGGTCCTCCTCAGATGATTTGGTTGATTTATATCTCTCACCCTTATAAAGGTCTTAGATATTCATTCTTCCCGAGCATGTTGTTCTCTCACCCTTATACCGGTGTTCAGACCACACGTCTCTTTGAGCTTATTACCCAGTAACCGGTAATACCTCATCCTCTTGCTTCCCCAGGAGAGTGCTGTTAGGATCTTCCTCAACTGAGTCCTTAGTGGATTTCCCCACCTGAGTCCGGATTTTTATCTGAAGTATCCATTGTGGATAATTTTGGCTGTATTGGCATATTCCCCAATACGGACGTCTTCGAGTCAGCTCGAGTCTTTCCATTGGATTTATTCCCTATGAAGTTCTGTTCCCCAAGCTTTGAGTCGTGACCTGCTCACGCGTTTTCATCCCTTTACTCCCCGTTAGAGTCTCTGCCCCATAGAATTAATTATTCATGGGAATTGTTAATTTTTCTACTAATCTTTGCCTTTGTGGATGCATCCCCACTGAGTGTTATCACTGGCATGCATACATCTGCATCATGAGGTCTCTTAGGGACCAAAATTCGTCTCTTTATTATTATTTAAGCCCATTCTACCCCGTCGAGACGAAGATTTTAACCTTCACTTCTCCGGCAAGAATGACCTTAAATAGGGGCATCTGTAAGACCCTAAATTTGTCCCTAAGATCCCTCATGGCATCATAACATTGCATTTGGCATTGCCTCAAGGATCATTAGCATCTTGGTTCCCTTTGCCTTTGGGGTTGGACCTCCTTGTGAGTGGTTTGAGATCACCAAGCATGTTTGAATTGTATATCATTGTTTTTCTTATTTTTGTTTACTAACCAAAAGCACAAAAATATGTCACTAACATCTTTTGTTTGTAGCTTGAGCAATCACAAGGTCCAAAGCTTCTAGGAGGTCATTGGTACAAAGACATGGTCAAGAGGAGATGATAGCAAGCATGGTAATGGTTACCAAAGCTCTCATCCATCAAATATGCCTCCCTAGCATCTCAATTCATCATTTTGGTCATAGCAAGTCAAAAGGTTTGAGGTCTTGTTCTTCAAGGAAACCCTAATTCATTTGTGCACCACAATGCCTTGCTCCTGAAGCAACCTCAGCCCATGATCAAATAAAATCAAGGTAAGTTCTTTAACTCTTCATTTCATACATATTTGAACTTATTTGAGTGTCCTCAATCATCAATTCATCAATATATGAGGCATGGACTTGAGAAGTTGATCAGTCAATTCATCTGACTATTTTGAAATGCACTGAGACCTAAATTTTAATGTGTTGGTCAAATGGAGATGGTTCCAAAAGAAAAAATGTTCTTAAGGACAATATGAACAACTTTAATGTTCATCAAAAATTGATTTGAAGCTTGGAAGGTCATATGTCATTCCAATACATTATAGGTCATTTTGACTGAAACCCTAATTTTGGGTCAGCTTCCCAAGGACATAACTCCTTCATTGTTTATGATCTTGATGTGGGATCAAATGAATTGGAAACCTTAAGATGTCTACTTCAAATGTTATGTTGAACAAAATTTCAAAATCTCAAAGGAAATACATGTGATAATGCAAGACATTATAGGTCCTTTTTGACCAAATGCATTAAAAGGCAAAAAAGTCCAACTTCAAGTGCCCATAACTTCTTCATAAAAAATCCAAATGATGCAAAATTTAAGTCCATTTTTATAGTCTTGAAAAGATCTACAACTTTCATGTTTGAGGTTTTTCATTTGAGGCTTACATCATCAAAACAGAAGGGCTTGAACATTGGCCAAATTTGGAAACCTTGCATTGACATTTTTTGCACATCACACTTTAAACTCAAAATTCACTAATTTCCACACTTCAAATGAGCTTTTGTCCAACATAACATTTGTTCCTTATACAAAAACTTTCCAACCATTACCCACATGCTTATGTTTGGATTTTCTAAATAGTATTTTCGAAGAGGTGAAGGTTTAGGTTCAATTGTGGAATTCATGTTGAAATCTTGATGCACAAGCAAATTCAAAGCAAACTACACGTCCAAAGCTTTGGCATCTGAGTTCAGCCTGCACTTTGCATTGTTTTTGGGCCTTGTGCATGATCATGCAAGCCCATGCAAGGATTATCCAATCTCATGCACACGGCTTTGTTCATCAATTCCTTGCCACTCTCTCTATAAATAGAGACCCTATGCCATTCAAAAAGGGACCCTGGTTCAACCTAAAATGCTGCAGAATTCTCTCCATAACCATCACTAAAGGAATTTTCACTTTTCTCTAAAAAATTCAGATCTGAATTTCAACTTCCTTGGTTGATTTTCAGACCTATAATTCCTCAGCCTTGCTTCCTCTTCATCACTAGATCTCATCCCAAGCTTTGGTTGTGAAGAATCGTGCTCTCAAGACCTGCATTTCAAAGGTGGATAACAGAACTTTTTCTCTTCGAAACTCTTTGATCCTTGCTTATTTCTTGTGTTTCTTGGTCTGGATGAAGTCCTCTCAATAGAGGCATTTGATTTGTGCTTTCAATTTTGCAAAAAACATGAAGTTCATGATGAACACCATCATACTTCCAGCTCTGATTTCTCCATTTATAGGGATCTAGAGTGGAAGTGCATGGTATAGGAGTGATGTACATCACTTCCTCTTTCGATTGGTATATAGATCGCTCCATTTGGTTGAGATTGCCATGTCTGCAATTCTCACCGGAATTGGAGGCCTCACCGGAGAAGACGGTGGCTCCGATGGCCGTCCCAACTCCAGATCCATTCCTGGCCGTTTGATTTCTTTTCCAGATTTAATCAGGATCCTTCATTGTTATGACTTTTTCTTGGTTTCCATGTGATTGCATTGACCGTGGACTACAATAGGCGCGCGCCTCTGGATGCTTGGATCTGCCAGCTCAATTAATGAGCTCAGATCCAAGGTCTCTCGTTTTTTGCCATTTTAAATTTCTAATTTTATTTTCTTTAATTCCAATTATTTTCAAAAATCAATATCTCTCTCATTTTTAATCCAAAAATTATGGGACCAATTGCATTAGTCTCCAAATAATTTCTAGTTTCTATTTCTGATTTTTAATATTTTTTATTTTGTCATTTGATATTTTTTATGAATTTTCTCTTTTCTGGTTATTTTTAATTCATTTTAAATAGTTTTTAATATTCAAAAAATACAAAAATATTTTCCTAACCTATTTGAATGATGATGGATCTATGAAAAATATTCTCATCAATTTTTAAATTGATTTGAGATTTATTTGAGATTTTAGTTCAATTAGGTTATTTTTATTCATTTTTAATTGATTAAAAATAGTTTCTGACTTTTAAAAATGCTGAAATTTTTTGTCAAACTTTGTTTGACCTTGTTGAACTTGGGATAAATTACTTGGACCTTCCAAGGTTGATTTGAAGTAATTTTGAAGTTTGACCTTCTCTTTTATTTTTAATTCTAGTTTATTTTAAATATTAAAAATGCCAAAAATATTTTGTTTATTTCTTGACTTCCAATCTTCATCTCACTTCTGTTTTTGATTGTTTGACCTTGACTTTCAATGCCATTGGTCAACATATGTGGATTGGTATATATTACTTCATTTAATGCACTTTAATTTTCCATTTCTCTTATTCATCTCTTTCTCTTTCTTCTTCTCCTTCTTCTTCTTTTTCTTTTTGATCAATGAGTTGAAGGTTGATAAGTTGGCATTGATTAGGGAGACTTAATCTTCCTTGATTCAAATCTAATTCATCTTGATCAATTGATCAAGTGAATGGCTTTGCATTAAGGATAGGTTGTCTCCTAAATCATGCAAAAGGCTTAAACCAACACAAGATCAATTCTCTTCTCTTTTTTGGCCTGGCAAGTTGTTGGGACTTGGTTCACTAATCAAGACTCCTAACTTGTGTTGGTTGCCTACATTGCTATTGACCGGCCTCAGATAGTTGTGACTTCTACATAAGTCCAATTACGATTGCTTAACATAGCGCTAAATTTGCCTTATGGCACACTAACTACTAACACTAACTATTGACAATTAACATTTACTTTATGCAATTTACTATTCTTGTACATATTATCCATTTGCTTTTCTCTTTGCTCACTTGAGCACATGTTTATGTTAATGCCATTTTCCTTTTGCTCACTTGAGCACATAATTGTGTATATATTTTTTTATGCTTGTGTTTTGTTTTGATTGTTGAGAACCAAATGCAAAGACATGGACTTAGTTTCTAGGACTTTCCCTATGCAAAGAAATGGAGAATTGGACTTAGATTCTAGGACTTTCCTTGTGCAAAGTTGGAGTAAAAAGATCTTAAAGATGAAGATGGATTAGAAGGACCAAATCTCTAAACTCACTCTTGTCCATTCTTGTTTTACTTCATGGAACTTTTGATGTGTGTGCTTTTGTGCTAGGGGATGCTTTGAGCTTAATTTAAGGACCATTGCCATGTTCATTCAAAGTGAAAGATACAAGACACATTGAGGATCTCTTATGAGACTTGTTTGATTACTTATGCATTGTGATTGCTTATTCCAAAGGATGGGAGCTACTTGGATCATCAATATGATCTCAAGAGAGGAACTCCTTGTGTGGTTTTGTTCTTTTTCTCCTCACCTCTTGTATGTTTAGGACTTAGCCCTTCTTCTTCTTCTCTCTGTTGGTGTAAGCCCTAGAGGCCAATACTTTTGGTACTTGTATCGAATTATTTATTAATAATAAAAGGCTTTTTCTTTATTACGTTTGTTTAATAAAGTTCCTAGAATAGCTAGTCCGTTTAATGTATTAAGTGTGACTTAATCATGAGAACACATTAAACATAAGGACACTATTCTTAAAGTATCCGTAGTCGAGCTTTATTGTGAAGTGGGATGACATTAAAGCATTAAGATTATTATGTATATAGACGGATGATCACATCTCATGGATCATGGATAAGGAGTTATCAAGTCTTAAACATAGGTATAAATATTAAGAGTAATATTTATACCGGATTGACCCGCTATGAGAATACTATATAGAAAGTTATGAAAAGTGTCATAAGTTATTCTCATGGTGATAATGGTGTATGCCACTCTTCGACCTGAAACCACTATGGACCCTAGATGTAGAGTCGGGTGTTTTATTGCTGATCAAACGTTGTCCGTAACTGGATAACCATAAAGACAGTTGATGGGTACCCCACGAAGCATGCTGAGGGACATGAGTGACCTAGATGGAATTTGCCCATCCTGCATAACATGATAAATGTCTATGGGCCCAATATTGAACTGGACAAGGATGACACGGTCTATGCCTTGTGTTCAATATAGACATAAGGGCAAAAGGGTAATTATACACATAAGTATTATCACAGAAGGAATTGTCAGATCACTTGACATTTTCGTGTCTTGGATAGCAGTGATGTGTTGCTAGATACCGCTCACTGTTTATTATGTTAAATACATGATTTAATATAATTGCCAATGCCGCAAAAACCTACAGGGTCACACACAAAGGACGGATTGATGAGAGATAGAGTAACTAAGGAATACCGTAAGGTACGGTGCCCTTAAGTGAATTATAGAACATCGTAAGGTACGGTGTACTTGAGTAGAATACGAAATATGGTAAGGTACCATGGGCTTAAGTGATTTTGGGCATATTATAAGATATGGGCCAAAATACACTTAAGTGGGCTTTTTAGCTTGAAGCCCACACAAGTGGTTCTATAAATAGAACCCTTGTGCAGAAGCATAAAATAGCGGTTGCATTATTTTCGTTTTCTCACTCTCTCTTTCTCACTCAAAGCCTTCACTCGTACCAGCTAGCACTGAGATTGAAGGAACCCGTTCGTGTGGACTGAGTAGAGACGTTGTCATCGTTCAACGTTCGTGATCGCTCTGTGGATCTGCATCAAAGGTTTTGATTGTCACAAGAGATCTGCACCAAAGGTTTCAATCGTCACAAGAGGTAAATATTCTATTACTGATCATGACCATTCGTAAGGATCTCTAAAGGAGAAAATTTTAATTTCCGCTACGTTTTGGACCGCAATTCTCCTTCACTCTCCACTCTAACCCAAGCCAAAACTCTTTGTGCAAACATTTAACTATTGTTTTTAACATTAGAAACCTAAGCCTTATGCTTTTGATTTTCAAATTTTCTTTTCATAACACTTATTTTGAATTGAACCTTTAATGTCAACTTTGACCATTTTTGTATATACTTCTAATTGGTAAATATAACCCATTCAAATTTATTTTTGTGGTTCCAATGGCCACCTTCTTAATCAAATTTTCCATAACCTTTAGTTATTAGGTTTGAGTTATCTTTGTGGTAGATGTAATACTCACCTATATCCTTAGTGATGGACAATGAGTCTTCCGTGCTTATTATAGGGTTAACCCCTCACTAGCATGTTGAAGCTATCCTCACATGGTGGATTTGTGGTTTGGTTGAGTTTTCTCCCTTTGATAACAAAAGACCTTAAGGCTTTTGGACCCATCAATTCACCCATTTGTTTTAAGATTTTTATCCCGAACTACGAGGTTTTGATCCTAATCTTTTTATAAGATGGTACGTAGGCAATGGGTTTATCCATCCAAACACAAAAAATGTAAATAAACTTGTATATTCTCCTCTCATCTCTTCAATCATGTTTGCACAAACAAAACTTTCACAAGACAACAACCTTTACAACAAGTGTGAAAAGGGCTCCCTAGGAGTACCTAGGATGTTTTGGGTGCCTAACACCTTCCCATTGGATAACCAACCCCCTTACCCAGATCTCTGTTTCTTTTACTAGTTTTGTTAAAACTATTAGGTTTTTGTTTGCTTTCTAACCATTCCTTTAGATAAATAGAAGTGCGGTGGCGACTCGACTTGTATGATTTACCTTGGATTTAGTCAATATCTCTAATGGTAACGAATACCCCGCTACAATCACCAATTTCATGCAAAAAGCAAAAAGTGAAAATAATTTGGAAAAACAAACATTTAACATGAATTTATTGAATGAATATCATTGTATTTATGTGCCAACAATGTCATCACTTCTCCTTTTGGCATGGGAGAAGGGTTTTTAAACAAAAATGAACATTACGTGGACTTATGGACAACTGTTGGAACATCAACAACAATCCAATTATTGCAGACTCCTCCAGGGATGACAAAGTTGCCAGAATCTTTCTCTGCATCCTCTTCCACAATAGTCGTAGCTTCCTGGTCCTCAACCGTGTGGATGAAACCACCATTCTGAAACAGACCGTGCTTGTTGAAAGTGCCTGAAGAATACCCTATGCCAGCCCAGGATTTATTCTCTTCCAGCTTGATCATTTGTCCTAAACCAGTAGTTGCACCATGCTCGATGGCCAACTTTGTATCATTGTAGGACGCAAATGAAGAAGTTCCTTTCTTAGAAGGCTCAACAACAGATAAGGCTTGGAACATAGTCCCAACCTCATCCTCAGCATCAATATAAGAAAAGGAAGACAGATGACTAACCAAGAGAGCCTTCTCTCCCCCTACCACCACCAATTTTTGTTCTTGACGAACTTCAACTTTTGGTGTAGGGTGGATGTCACGGCGCCTGCCTCGTGAATCCATGGTCTGCCTTAACAAACAGCTATATGATGGGTGAATATCCATGACCTGAAAAGTGATCTGGAAATCACTAGGTTTGATCTTGATTGGGAGCTCAACCTCGCCAATCACAGTCTTGCGTGATCCATCAAAAGCTTTGACGACCACTCCACTCTGCCTCATGGGAGGCCCCTGATATGACAGTCTGGCAAGAATGGATTTTGGCAACATATTTAGCGATGATCCAGTGTCTACCACACATTAGACATGGCATCATCCTTGCAGTTCATAGAGATGTGAAGTGCCGAATTGTGGTCTCTTCCCTCCTCGGGGAGATCAGCATCACAGAAGCTCAGGTTGTTACAAGCAGTAATGTTTGCAACAATGCTATCAAATTGCTCTATTGTGACGTCATGGTCTACGTACACCACGCTGAACACCTTCTGTAAAGCTTCACGGTGTGGCTCAAAATTCATCAACAAAGATAGCACAAATATCTTTGAAGGCGTTTGTAGAAGCTGATCTACAACATTATATTCACTCCTCTTGATGAGCCTCAGCATCTCATCACAGTCCTCTTTCATCATGCCATTCTGGCCAGCAGCGACAGGAGTTCTAGTAGCATCGGCAGGTCTATCAACAGCAAGTGCCGGATTCAGAGAAACAGAAGAATTCCCCAAAGGACGAACAACACTATCAACAGTATCAACTCTTCTGGTGTCAGTCTGGGGTTTCGGTGGCGCCGAGAAAACACAACCACTACGGGTCAGACCACTGACATCAGCAATATTAACAACAGAAGTGGAGGGTAGAGGCACCTCCTTCCCATCTTCCAATACAACCGCATTATAACGATAGGGAACAGCCTTGTCAGAAGAGTATGGTACAGGGCCAACTGGCTTAATTATGAGAGTAGGATAGGCCTTCTGCTTGCTGCCATCATATTTGACGACAATAGGCTCAGGTATCCTGAATACAGGTGATATCACATTAACTTCATCATCCTCGTCATGATTCTGAAGTATCTCAATTACACCCTGATCCAACATTTCTTGGATGTCTTTTCTGACTTGACGACATCCTCTCTCATTGACAGTGCAAACACGGCAACTGTCATGGTCATGCTTGTAATGATTGTATCCACACAATAGTCTATGCATCTCGACCAAAGATTGTCGGATATGGCTGACATATCGGACCTTATATTTGTCAGGGCAACCCTGAACCATGTTGACAGCAGACTTCCCATGCTCGGGCAATGGGTTCTTCTTGACATTAGGACCTACGTCCTCGAAAAACAATATACCGCTTCTCACAAGGTCTTGCACCTTGGTCTTCAACGGGTAGCAATTCCCCACATCATGTCCGGGAGCACCGGAATGATAAACACAATGAAGCTCGGGCTTATACCACCACTGAGGGTTGGTAGGTATAGCAGGTGGGTCACGTGGAATGATCAACTTCCTTTCAATTAAAGAAGGATATAGCTCTGCGTAGGTCACTAGAATAGGATCAAAACTGACTCTTTTCCTATCATAGCTCGTGTTGGTTTGATTGTTGTTTGGAGGCTGGTAGGCCTGTTGTTGAGGACGATGTTGTTGTTGTTGATACTGTTGATGTTGCTGTTGCTGGTTCTAATTATGATGATGCTGATTTTCTATGAAAGCAGGTGCTATATGAGCCACCTAGTGCTGGTTACTGGCGGGACGCACAGTCTTCCTCTTTACAGAGGGTCTTCTGGATTTAACATGGGAGGTCACAACATGTGCCTCACCATCTTTCTTCTTAGCAAACGCCCCATAACGTTTGGCAGAAGAGCCTTCTTCTCTGGTCAGGCGCCCTTCCCTGACTCCCTCTTCTAAACGCATCCTCATGTTCACCATCTCGGTGAAGTTAGAAGGAGCGCTAGCAATCATCCGCTCGTAGAAGAAAGAGCTTAAAGTCTTGAGAAAGATCTTCGTCATCTCCTTCTCTTTGATCGGGGGCACAATCTATGCAGCCAATTCACGCCACCTCTGGGCGTACTCCTTAAAAGTCTCTTTCTACTTCTGGGACATGACCCTCAGTTGGTCCCTATCGGGAGCCATATCAACATTGTATTTGTATTGCTTGACGAAGGCTTCGCCAAGGATGTTGAAGGAGTGGATGTTCACGTTGTCCAAACCCATGTACCATCTCAAAGCGGCACCGGACAGGCTATCCTGGAAGTAGTGGATTAGGAGTCAACATCTTGCATGCATACATCATAAGATGGCTGAGCGGGCAAGTGTTTCCTTTGTACTTTTCAAAGTCAAGCACTTTGAATTTGACAGGAATCTTAACATCGGGTACAAGGAAAAGCTCAGCAGCAGATTTGCCAAAGAGGTCCTTCCCTCTGAGAGTTTTAAGTTCCTTGCGCAGCTCAAGGAATTGATCATTCATAGCGCCCATTTTCTCATAGACATCTGGGCCCTCAGATGGCTCAGAGTGATAAATGGTGTCATCTACTCTTGGCAAAGTATGCACGACTGGAGGTGGCACAGCAAGGACCGGGCTAGATGCCGGCAAAGAAGCAAAAAGTAGGGGCGAGACCCTCTGGAACGAAGTTCGCGGGCATCCCCCAGGGAAACCCAGATGGCATAGCAGTAGGCGCGAAGTGGGCACTGGCAGCAGGCACGGTTGAGGAAGCAATCTCAAAAATGATTGTCCTCTGGGGAGGAGTTGAAGGCGTTGGAGAAGACTGTCTTTGGGCGGCCAAGAATGACTCCATCAGGGCAGTCAATCTTGCCACTTCCTCCTTCAGTTCTCTGTTCTCTTGCTCTAGGTGATCCATTAGCTTTGATGAGTTGGCTCTGGTGTAGTACCGGTGCGTCAACTTGTCTTTAAAATAAATGAAGAACACAGAGTTAGACCACTGAACAAGAAGCCCTGGAACAAAACCTTCTTATGCATATGATGCATGCAATGCTTGTGCATATGATTTTATTTTTTAATCAGAGGAACTTTAGAGCTCTATTTGCAAATATTGGAAATATTTTAATCATTTAGACATATATGGAATAATCATATCAATAATATCTGGAAAAAAAATTTACACCAAAGAAGTACAGTCTTGGTAACCAAATACAATACAAGAGAGAAGGAAAATGAACATCCTATGGAACCCTAGAAACAATCATCCAAAGCTCTCGAGACCGGAAGATAAGTTGCACGAAGCCTCTTCACCTCCCTCTCATAGGCTGCCTCCATATCCGCCTTCCCCTTGGCGAGCCGATCGTACTTCCTCTTCCAAAACTTGGAAGACTGAGGATGAAGAGAAGTCACTACATCATCAGGCTCGTCGATAACCTGATGCTCAAGAAACTCTATCAATGCATCCTTATCTCTAAGCTGCTGAAGTAGCTCCTCTCGCTCACGGACCCAAGCACGCGAACAGTCTTCATCTCTCAACTCCTCTACTCCTTGGTCAGGGAGGGTTGAAGGCCTAACCATAACCATAGGTGTAGGTCTCGGGTAATCATAGGGCATGCGGTACTCAGAATCTCTCCTCCTCACCCATGAGGTATAAGGTTCCAAAGCAATACAATTCTTCGAACCCATCCCTTTCCTTCCCTTCCTATGAATCTTGCGCCAAGCGCGGACCATCCTGCCCTTCAAGTTTTGGGGATCTTTACCCTCTTGAAAGAACACACCTTCTAACAAAATGTTATTAGGTTTATCCTTTAAGGGGAACCCAAGCTGACGACGTGCCAAAACAGGATTGTAGTTAATCCCACCACATGTACCAAGAAGAGGCACATTGGAGAATTCACCACAAGAGTCAATAATTTGCACACCATCATATACACGGTTATACCAAAAGATATCATCATTAGTGAGAGACATAAGTCTCGTGGACCACCGTAGACATCCTTTGTTCTCCTTGAAGGCGAGCGTCTGTGGCAAGTGCGAAATAAACCACTTGTACAACAGAGGCAAACAGCACACAATGGTACCACCACCCTTTGCATTCCTCACATGCAAAGAGAAATAAGTGTCACCCAACAGAGTAGGAACGGGATTAAGAGTAGAGAAAATCCTAATAGTGTTCACATCCACAAAGTTGTCGATGTTGGGGAATAACACTAGCCCATAGATGAGAAGTACAAATATGGCCTCAAAGGCGTCCTCACTCATGGCCTTCCCAAACAAAGTAGCTTGAGCAATGAGGAAATCAGACAGAAGACCTTGAATTCCACCTCTGGTAGTCATATGAGCACCAATAATAGATTCATCTATATGTAACATATTAGCAATCTCTTGGGAAGTAGGGACTCTCTCCAAGCCACTGAACGGCAACTGATCTAGAATTGGTATACCCACAAGACATGCATACTCCTTAAGCGTAGGCAAAAGCTAGAAATCCGGAAATGTGAAGCAACGGTACAAAGGATCATAGAACTGCACCAACACACTCATCAGACCTTCATCCACCTGAGTAGCAAGAATAGACAGAAACTTCCCATGAAGAGCCTTGAACTCCAAGGGATCTAATACATAGGATGTCAAACTCCTTAACTCTTTCAATTCGGGTTGTCTGAAACTATACTTCTTAGTATTCCTTCTTGGCTTATCCATGTCTGAAAATTTTCAAATAGACCTCTTAAGTTCCTTGAAAATTTTCTTATTGTTGATGATATGGATGTGTATGAATGCATGAATGCATGGATGCAACAATCACACTCAAGGATCAAGCAAAACACACCACACAAAGGTCATGGGATGGATCAAGTCATCCTTAATATCAATCATCCATTTTGGTGGATTATGGTTTACACCTTATCAACACCTTCTATTGATATTAAGGATATACAAGAATAGATCAACCATGAATCAAGGGTTTGTTGCAAGTCACGAGCATGGAGTCTTGGTCAGGAACCACCCAAAGGGAGTGTACTATGGTTAAACCTGACAATCATGTTCTACAAGAGGTTCCCATAGTCATCATCCCATCTTTCAGATATTATCAGATAAACGACTACTCGTATTCCAAAAATATTCTCAAGAGAGACTCTTATGAGTGTAGTATCGCGTAACAATCATATCAAATCTTACACTTGAACGACCTTCGCACTACGTCCTAAAAGTAGGCCAAGATGGGATAGGTAATCTAAGGTCCTTGGCTTCTAAGGTATATATTGGAAAGAGTAATGCCTACCCACGACTACTCGTGTGACTTTATTGATCCCAACATAACCTCCACCAAGTGAATGGGCTTGTAAGTCAACTTGCTAAGGAATAACTCCACACAAGTCAACAAGACTATGCCATTCTCCTATCATAAGTGCACTCGAGTTCGGGTATAGAACTCATCTCACAAGAGACCACCAAGCACACAAGCAATTGATATATCAAGCAATTCATACATTACAAACAATACAGTCATCCCAAATTTGCACAAAAATATGTCACAATATAATATAAACAATACAATACAACAAAGGCAAAAAGTAGGCAAAACCCGCTAGGCAAATGATCCCCAGCAGAGTCGCCACTTTTCTGTAGCGGGGTATTCGTTACCTTTAGATTTATTGACTAAATCAAAAGTAAATCCTACAATTCGAGTCGCCACCGCACTTCTATTTATCCAAAGGAAAGGTTAGAAAGCGAACAAAAACAGAGAAGTTTTATCAAATCAAAAACTAATAAAAATGTCTGAGATCTGGGTAAGGGGGTTGGTTATGCAATGGGAAACATCCTTAGTACTCTAAGGGAGCCCTTTTCACCAATGTTGTATGGTAGGTTGGTATTTGTGAAAAATATTTGTGCAAACATGATTGGGGAGATGAGAAAAGAATATACAATTTATTTACAATTTTGTGTTTGAATGGATAAACCCATTGCCTACATACCATCTTAAAAAAGATTAGGATCAAAACCTCGTAGTTTGGGGTAAAAATCTCAAAAGAAGTTGGTGAATTAATTGGTCAAAAGCCTTAAGGTATTTTGTTATCAAAGGGAGAAAACTCAACCTAAAACCACAAATCCACCATGTGAGGAGAGCTTCAACATGCTAGTGAGGGGTTAACCCTATAATAAGCATGGAAGTCTTATAGTCCATCACTAAGGATATAGGTGAGTATTATATCAACCTCTAAGATAACTCAAACCTAATAGCTAATGTTTATGAAAAGCTTTGGCAAGAAGTGGCCATTGAAACCACAAAAAACAATTAAGTGAGTTGTATTTACCAATGAAAAGTATTTACAAAGTAAGGTCAAAGTTGACTTAAGGATTCAATTCAAAATAAGTGTTATGAAAAGAGTTTGAAAAATCAAAAGCATAGTGCTTAGGTTTCTAGTTTTGAAAACAATGTAAATGTTTGCACAAAAGTTTGGCTTGGGTTAGAGTGGAGGGAAGAAGAAGAATGGCTAGGTCCTAAACATGCAAATATGAAGGAAGAGAAATAAAACCACAATGGAGTTCCTTTCTTGAGATCATAGTGATGATCCAAGTTGCTCCCATCCTTTGGAATTAGCAAGCAATAAGCAAATAACTCAAGCAATCAAGCAAATGACAATCAAGCTCCTAGGAATCTTCCAATTGGCTCTTGTATCTCTCACTTTGGATGCTCATGACAAATGATTTTTCAAAATGGCAAGTTTGGATCCCTAGCACACAAGAACACACAAATCAAAAAGTTCCACAATACAAATAGAGAATGAACAAGAGTGAGTTTAGAATTAGGATCCTTTCAATGTTCATCTTCAAGATTAGGCATTCTAAAGGCATGAGGCCTAGTTGCTCTTTGACAATTTTAGCACTCTAAAGGCATGAGGCCTAGTTGCTCTTCAAACTCCATTAGCATAGGTAACGTCCTAAAATCTAAGTCTTTTCTCCATTTGCATTGGGTAAAAACAAAACAAAATAAGCACAATAGTATATACACAATAATGTGCTCAAGTGAGCAAAAGGCAAATTGCATTAACATAAACATGAGCTCAAGTGAGCAAAGGGTAAAAGCAAATGAATTAATGTGAAAGAAATTAAATTGCATTAAAGTATATTGCAAGAATTAAAGACTTGAATTAAAAGTTAGTCATTAGTAGTTAGTGTTAGTGTGCCATAAGGCAATTTAGCGCTATGTTAAGCAATCGTAAGTGGACTAATGTAGTAGTCACACCTATCTGAGTTCGGTCAATTAAAACTATAGGCAACAAAACACAAGTTAGAGACCATGACTAGTAAGCCAAGCTCCTACAACTTGCCATGCCAAAAGAAAAGAAGAACGATCTTGTATGGATTTAGGTTCTTTGCTTGACCAAGAAGCAACCTATCCTTAATGCAAATCAATTCACTTGATCTTTGATCAAGATGAATTTGATTTGAACCAAGGAAGGTTAAGCTTGTCATATGTCAAGGCTAACCACCAATCTTTAACTCATTGATCAAAAGGAAAAAAGATTAAGAAGAAGAAGAAATAGAAATGTACATAAATGGAATTCAAATGACATAATCAATACACATTGACCAAACATAAATAGAATCAAAGTCAATCAATGGTAAACAAAAGTGAGATGAAGCTTAGAAGTCAAGAAATAAATAAAATATTTTTGGTATTTTTGAGAATTAAAATAATACTTGAATTTAAATAATCAAATAAAGGCCAAACTTCAAATCCATTTCAAATCAACTTGGAAAACTCCAAATGGATCATCCTAAGTTCAACATGGTCAAACAAAGTTTGACAAAAAATTTCATCATTTTTAGAAACCAGAAACTAATTTTAGACAATTAAAAATAAAGAAAATATAACATAATTGAACTAAAATCTCAAATAAATCTCAAATCAATTAAAAAATTGATGAGAATATTTTTCATAGATTCATCGTCATTCAAAGATGTTAAGAAAATATTTTTGCATTTTTTGAATATTGGAAACTATTTAAAATGAATTAAAAATAACCAGAAAAGAGAAAATTCACAAAAAATATTAAGTGACATCATAAAAAATATTAAAAATCATTTTTAGAAACTAGAATTTAAAAGGGAATTAATGCAATTGGTCCCATATTTTTTGGATTTAAAATGAAGAAGATATGAATTTTTGAAAACAATTGAAATAAAAGAAAATAAAATGAAATTCAGAAATTAAGAAAAAGCCTGGCACGTTGGATCTTAATTCATTAAATGTCGTGGAAGATCCTAAGGTCCTTATGCGCACGCTCATGGTGATCCAGAGTCAAAGGCGAAACATGCAGCATTATTAAAAGTCATAACATCTAAGGGCCATGATTCAAACTGGAAATAGAAACCAACGGTCCAGATGCAATCTGGCATGGGGGCGGTGGTGTACACCACCGTCTTCTCCGGCGAGCAAGCCAACTCCGGTGGAATTGCAGGTTACGATCCTCATATCATTGGAAAGTTGGGGTGATGTACATCACCCCTGTACCATTGGTTTCCACTCAAGATTACTACATGAAGAGAAATCTGAGATGGAAGTTTATGGTGTTCAATCTGAACTTGATCAATTGATGAAATTAAATACACAAATCAACTGCATCTCACATGAGGACTTCAGAGGAACCAACAAACACAAGAAATGAGCAAGATCCAGTGAGTTTCGAATTGAAAAAGTTTGAACAACAACCTTTGAAGTGCAGCTCTACAAGGCACGATCTCTTCCAACTCTTTGTTGCAGCTTGGTCTTGAGATGGAAATGAAGCTAGGCTAAGGAATTGGAGTTCAATAATCAACCAAGGAAGTTGAAAATTGAAACATAAAAATTGAAACAGAAATGCAAAATTCCTGTGAGTGAAGGGTGGGGATTCAGTTCTGCAGCAATTTAGGCGCCTTAAGGTTGGAAATTGATGAAGCTGAGCACTTGTATTTATAATGAAAGCTGATGCAAGCAAGGCAAAATTCATGTGCATGTGGAATGAGGGCCTCCATGCATGGGCCTGTACAGGCGCATGGGAGGCCCAAATGCAATGGTAATTGAGTGTTAAGATGTAAGTAAGCTAAATTGGACGTGCACATTTGATGGAATTGGCTTATGCACAAAGTTTTGACATGGTTTCCATAAATGCACACAAACTTTCACCTCTTCGAAAATGCACCTTGCCAAATTGAAACATGGCCATGTGGGTAATGGTTGGAAAGGTCTTGACATGAGGAAAAATTGTTATGTTGAACAAAAATCCATTTGGAGTTGGGAAATTTATGAAAACTGATCATGAAGTTCAAGGTGCAAAACATGTGTATGTGAATTTTTCCAAAATGGACCAACTTCAAGCCCTTCTGTTTCAATGATGAAAGCCTCAAATGACAAAACCTTCAACATAAAAGTTGTATATCTTTTCAATAAAATCAGTTTGGACTTAAATTTTGCTTCATTTAGATTTTTGATGAGAGAGTTATGGGCACTTGAAGTTGGACTTTTTCACATTTCAATGACTTTGGTCCAAAGTGACCTATAATGTTTTGTATTATCACATGTACTTATTTTAGGATTATGAAATTTTGTTCAACATAAAGAATGAAGTAGACATCTTAAAATTTCCAATGCATTTGATCCCACATCAAAATCATGAAAAATGAGTGAGTTAGGTCCTTGGGAAGTTGACCTAAAATTAGGGTTTCAATCAAAATGACCTATAATGTTTTGAAATGGTTGATGACCTTCCAAGTTTCAAATAAATTTTTTATGAACATGAAAGTTGTTAATATGGTTCTTAAGAACATTTTTTATCTTGGGGTCATCTTCATTTTACAAACACATCAAAAGTTAGGTCTCAGTGGATTTCAAAATAGTCAGATGAATTGACTGATCAACTTCTCAAGCCCAAACTTCAAATCTTGATGAATTGATGATTGAGGATACTCACATAGACACATATATGCATAAAATGATGAATGAAAGAACTTCCCTTGATTGTATTTTATCATAGGTTGAGGTTGCTTCATGAGCAAGGCACAGTCAATGCATAGTTGAATTAGGGTTTCCTGGGGAAACAATCCTCAAGCCCCTTGGTTTATCTTGATCAAATTGAAAATTTGAGATACTTGGGAGGCATATATGATGATTTAGAGCTATTGGAACCATTGTCATGCTTGCTTTCAACTTCATCTGACCATTCTTTGAGCATATGGGCCTCCCAGGAGCCTTGAATCACATGATTGCTCAAGCTACAAAACAAACAAAGTTAGTAACATATTTTTGTGCTTTTGGTTAGTGAACAAAATAATAAAAGCAATAATATACAATTCAAGCATGCTTGGTGGTCTCAAACCAACGCACACAAGTCCCAACCATAGGGTTAAGGAGCCAAGATGTTATGATCCTTTAGGTAAATGCAATGTGCAATGATATGATGCCATGAGGGATTTTAGGGTCCGAATTAGGGTCTTACAATAGGTTTTTTTTTTACCTGTAGAATAAGGTTCTAAAGTGGTCCCCAGAGTCATAGATCCATCTTTCGGATATTATCAGTTTAATGACTTGCTCGTAGACCAATAATATTCTCAAGAGAAACTCGTCTGAGTATAGCATCGCGTAACAATTACCTCAGATCTTACACCTGAATAATATCCGCACTACATCCTAAAAAGGCTTAGAGGGGTTGAAATGGTTCTAAAGGTCCTCAGTTTCTTAGACTCCCATATCGAAGATAATAATGCCACTACGATTTACTCGTAACAACAAATATTATCATCAAATGGGTCTTCACTGAGCGGGGTTATATCATATGTTAATCATGCTTAGGATTACTCCAGACATGTAACTTTGATTGTACCACCATCCTATCTTATTTGTATTCTCTAATCCGGGTTAGGATTTCGTCACCACTTATAGATCTCCATAATGAAACCCAAGAAAACATAGCAACAAATAATATAAACACATATAAACAAGTTAGGTATCACCCACTTAATATTGAATCCCCAGTGAAGTCTCCATTCTGTCGCGGTGAAGAATTGGAGACCAAGCTATTGATTAGACTTGACTCATGAATCAAAATATCACCACTGAACTTTAATTTATCCAAGGGAAGGGGAAAAGATTCAAAAATAAACCCAATATGTATATGAAAAGCTAGAAGATTAAACTTAAGCTAAGCAAAAAGGGGGGCAGATTCTAAAGGTACAGGGGTGTGTTATGAAAAGGGAAGGTATTAGCATCCTAATCATATGTAGTACTCTACAGGAACCTTTTAAATATATGTGTTTGGTTTAAAATTGTTTGCTATTTGATTGGGGAGATGAGAAAAAGAATATTTTTTATTGTTTAATGATTTGGAAAAACATTGAGTCTTATGCCTACGTACCTGTGAAGGATCAAAACCTCGTAGTTCAGGTTCAAAAGTAAGAAGAGATTTGTTGGGGTTGATTTTATGAGAAAGAGACAAATTGTCATCTTAAGGAGAAAACTCCAATTTAAACAACCACAAACATGTGGAAGATAGATCTTTGCATCAAATTGAAAAAAGGGATCTCACTTGGATATCGAATCAACAAGTATGCCACATACCTCTTCCAAATGGAAAAGAATCAATATCAATCTCAACAATGTTATGGGGTAGGAGATTTAAATCTCAACTAGGGATGACTCATGTCTAATCCTTTTATGAAAAGGTTTTAAACATGGAAAAGCCAAAGTGGCAAAAGGGTTTGAATTAAGTTTGTGTTTTTTAGGTCTTATGCAAAGATCTTTGAATATGCTTAAGTGTTTTGAAGCATTTGATTAAGAAATAAAAGGAGAAACAATGACCTAAGTCAAAGTTTATTATGAAAGTGGTTATAAGAAGGAGAGAGAGAGATAGAATCCTAAGGTTTAAATTGAGGGGAACCTAAGATTGTATCTAGAAGTTTTTGGATTAAGGGGAAGCAAAGTTGTATAGAATACAAATGAACACACACACGCAAAATGACAATAATGTCATGATTTTTTTCCCTTGGATATAAACAATAACAAGATTGAGCATGCATTAACATTATAGCACAAAATATGGCATAAGTACAATGGCAATCACAAGGTATGGATGACAATGTTAAACATGGTTTTTTAGGCGTTGAGATAAGCATAAACAAGACATGACGAAGTTTCACATGACATCACAAGACACAACATATTGATGGTGAAGACAAAATCATACTTGACATGGTAAAAGCATTCATTGGTACATGGTAAACACAACATGAATCAATTTAGGTAAAATATGCATCACATTATAAGTCTTCACAAAATAAACATTATACTTGAATCAAAGTTCATGATAAGACCAAACTTAAGTGGATACCTAATCACCTCCTAACCATTCATTCAAACATGTTTTCAAGGTGAATCAATTGATACATTGTGTGAAAATAATCAAGTTCAAACATGTTAAGGATAACAATCAATATTTAAAAGAGTATGTTTTAATCATACAAACTTTCAACATCGAGAACAAATAAGACATAAGTCGAAAGAATCGATTAGGAGCCTTAAAAAACACTTAAAACACATGGTTTCCATCCAATCAAAAATGGTGAAATAAATAATATTTTTAGGATTCTTTTGATGTCATCATAAAATAGGCATTCTTATGGACACATGGCAAAAAGAATGGGCCAAAAAGGTTAAGGGATCATCAAGTTATGGGTTTTTGAAGTTATGAAGAAAAATGAACATTTAACAAATGAGAAAAAATAAACACTATGCTGGCCAGGTTCGAACCCACGTCCTTAGGGTTCCATGGACTTTTTCCAATGCCAACTCAGCATCATCTTCAACCTCTCTCTCTCATTTTCATTTTCTTTTTCCCACTATTTTTCCAATCTTTCATCAATCATATCTCTCTCATTTCTCAACCATTTTTCATGAAAGAAAGATCAAAATCGCATAGAAAAATACAAGGAACACAATGGTACCATAGGTTTTGGCTAATACTCAAAGATGGAGATGCCCGAAGGCAAAAATCAGAACTAAAACTTTAGGTTTCATGCAACATAATTTCACATAAACAACAATATAAATGACATGTAAGCTAATGATCCTTCTTAACATAAGAAATGCTACATATTTGCTTCAGAAATCAAAATGAAATGACGTATGTATGATGAGTTTCAAAGTGCAAGAATATACCTATTGGAGAAAGGTCCAATGCCTCTTCAACACTACTTCCAGCTACTGTTTGATGCCTCTCCTAATGCTTATGAGTTCCCAGAAGATGATTGGAACCTTTGGTTTGCATAATGCACAAGCCAAAAGAGAGAATGGAGGTTAAGGTTGAAAAGCTCTCAAGAATGGAGTTTTTCTTGGAAAGCTTGGCGTATGGATATATGAGGCTTTATCCTCTACTCATAGGGACTCTTGAGGGTTCAAGAAGCCTAAAATATCATAAAATAATTAAAACTTGTACTGGTTTGCTTGCTTGGTTGGTTCTTGCATAAAACACCAAGTAGGAAGCATGGCAAAAGCATGGGGGCTTGGAGTGTTTTATTGAGCTTTGTCTGAAGTTTAGGAGTGGACTTGATGTTTAGAGTTGGTATTTATCAGAGCCAAAGCCAATTGGGAGCTCAATGGTACTTAATATTGGGTTAAAGCCACTTTAGACAAATGGAAGTGTAACCTTTATGCCAAAAATGGAATGATTCGTTGTGTAATGGCTTGGTTGATTGAATAATGGCTCAAAAGTGTGTGTGATCTTCTGATTGGAGTGAGATTTAGAAGCAAGAAGTACATGTACTTGTGGATTTGTTTGGATTTATAGTGTACTTTGGCTTAGAATTTGACTTATGAACTATTCCATGAGGTTGTCTTCCCAAATTCGATTTTCTTAGCTCGAGCATGGGAATTTATTGATCTTGGACATTTTGGAAATATGGAATCATGATCTACAACTTTCATGTTGATCACTTTTCTTGAATCAGTTGGGATCTGGGTGAAAAACAGGCATAAAGTTGGTCACTTGACTAGGTCAGCATGCTGAAAATTTCACTAAGTGTTTTACCACTTGACAAACAAATGAATCATCCACTTCATGACCCCATATCTCCTTATTCGTGAATTTTTTGAGGTTTTATCATCTAGGACAAAGTTGAAGTATGAAGCAAGGTATTTAATCTGATCGTTGGAGCAAAGAAAATGGTGGCTTGGATCATAAGTTATGGCCTTGGAAAGTTGGGTACTTGGACATGTTTTTTAGGGACTTGGTAAAAATTTCAAATTCTCCATCTTTACCCTTTTTGCAAGTAACCTTGATTTTCTTGACTAAACTTGATCAAATGACTTCAATGATCATATTTTCATAATCCTTGACTTGAAAAGTCGGTAGTTGACCAAAAATCTTAAAAGTCAAACTTTGACTTTAAGCATTTGATGACTTTTTCATCAGTTGTGTTCAAACTTTCATCTGCTTATGAACCTAACCTCTTGAGCCATATGAATTGTATGAGTGGGTTATGAGTACACATTTTAATACCTTGGATCATGCGTCAAGCCATAGAATCATGCTTTGGTCAAAGAGCCAACATCAAGCTGACTTTGACCAAAACCCTAATTTTGAGTGTCATATGAATTGTGGCTTGATGAACTTGAGATGGAATGATCTTAAAATCGATTCTTATTGATGGAAGTAACTTGATTACTTGGTAATAATGAGGAGTTTGAAATGTTAAAACTCATGCCAAGTCTTGATTGATCAATCTTTGAAAGCTCTTGGTGCAAAACCCTAGCTTAAGACAAACAAAGTAAAAAATCTTTTTTGTATTTTCAATAGGTTAGTAGCGAAAGAATGCTAGATGTCATGCGAATGGTACAAATGATGGTGGCATCTTAGGGTTGAAAATTAGGGTATGACAATGGTAGCTAGTGTAACACCCCGATTAAAATAAGAGAATTATTTAATTGAGTTAATATTATTTTATTAATTTAATTAAATAAAGTTGAATTATTGGATTATTATTATTATTATTTTGGAATAATAATTATTTGGAAAATATATAAGTTGGAAATAAGAGAAAGAGTCTCATTTTGGAACAGAAGGGTTTTACGTGAAAAAGCAGAGAAGCATCGTGAAAGAGGAAAAGGGCAAGAGAAGGAGCAAGAGCAAAGGTTGAAGAACGGAAAAGCTTGAAGCTCAAAGAATTGCCGGATTATCTCAGGTAAGGGGGGTTTATCGTCGTTTAATGGGTATTATAGATTAACATGTAATGGGTAGTGATAAACCGTTGAATTGACCCTAATTGGGATTTAGAATGCTGAGAAAATTATGATGAATAAGTTGTATGAAACTGAAATTTAATCGATAGTTGTATGTGTCGTGAATTTCCAATAATGTAGCTTTTTACGGAAGTTGAATCAGAGGTCCGGAAGTCCTCCAACGGCGGAAAATGCGGAGAATTCTGCATTCTGCCTTGTGTTAGCGCAGGGACTGCTGTTTTGCCTGCGTTAACCGGTTAACCCAGGGCGTTAACCGGTTAACACTGTTATATTTTGTGAAAGTGTGCTGTATTGCCTGCGTTAACCGGTTAACCCAGGGCGTTAACCGGTTAACACTGTTGCGTTTTGCCAGAAAATGTATTTTTCCTGCGTTAACCGGTTAACCCAGGGCGTTAACCGGTTAACACTGTTGCAGTGTGGAAAAATTGTTAATTTTATGTTGTGAACACAATTGGTGAGTGGCCTATTGTAGTTAATTATGATGAGTAATTTTGTTGGGTTATGTGATGAAGAGTTGATGCAAATATGTTGATAAGTTGTGTTAAAGTTGTTGAAAATATTGAGTTGTAGGCTTGATGAGCCAAATTGATTATAAGTTGTTTTGTTGAAAATACTGAGTTGTAGGCTGATGAGCCAAAGTTGATTATAAGTTGTTTTTGTTGAAAAAGCTGTTGTGTTGCTGTTATTATTATGTTGTTGAAATTGCAAGTCGTACATTCCATATACATTCATATGCATAGAGTCGGAGCTTTGCTCACACCACGTTGGCCTGGATTGGCAAAAAGTCGGAGCTTTGCTCACACCACGTTGGCCTGGATTGGCAAAATTTTAAGTTGAAAGTTGAAGGCTTATGCCTTGATGCCCACTAAACTGGCAATGATTTTAAGTTGGGAGTTTTACTTCGAATGGTACCACATGCATAACGAGTCGAGTCTCATTTGAGTTGCATTTTATGTTGTTGTTGAGTTGCATTTTATGTTGTTGTTGAGTTGCATTTTATGTTGTTGTTGAGTTGCATTTTACGTTGTTATTGAGTATGATATTTGAGTTGATGTGCCGTTACTGAATGCATGATATGATTAGGGTGATTAACGTGTAATTTACTTAACATAACATGATAATTTATAATGGTTGTTATATCGATTGAGGAACTCACCCTTACAACTATTTTTCAGGTAACGAGCAGTGATTGAGTAGAAGCTAGCGCCTGGAGTCTAGTGTAGTCTACATAGTGGGTCGTGCTCTGATAGATGTAACATCGGGGCGGGACGTTTAATTGTTTTATCGTTGGTTGTTGAACCTTTTACCTGTAAAACCTCATATGTTTTAATTGGTTGACATGATTTCTATCCGCTGCGTATTTTTGAAATGTTTCATGGTTGATATAATAAAAGAGCATGACAGTTGTTATGATGAATGATGTGATTCGAAGATGTGACACCCTTGTTTGTGTATTTACTCTGATAAATAATTGTTGTTATTATTAAATATTTGGGGTATTTTTAGAAGGGTGTTACATTAGTGGTATCAGAGCAGGTCGGTCTGTCCGGCCAGTTGTCGTGTCGTACTGTCTAACAATTGTGTAATTGTTACTAGTCTAACTTTTAAGTTGTGTTGTAGTGATAAGTTGAAATGGCTGGAAGGAATGACGCTGCAATGGCTGCCGCAATGCAAGCAATGGCACAAGCTGTGCAGAACTTGCCAAATGCTGGTGGAGATGCTGGATCACGTAGCTTGGTGACTTTTCAGAGAGAGAATCCGCCGGTGTTTAAAGGGAAGCATGATCCAGATGCAGCCTTGGGATGGTTGAAAGAGATAGAGAGGATCTTCCGTGTTATGGATTGCACTCCAGCTCAGAAGGTTCGGTATGGTACTCACATGCTAGCAGTCGAAGCTGATGACTGGTGGCTAGAGACTCACGAGAGGTTGACCGTGGCAGGTGAAGCCATTACTTGGGATGTATTCCGTAGGGAATTCATGAGAAAGTATTATCCGGAAGATGTCCGTGGTAAGAAGGAAATTGAGTTCCTTGAGCTGAAGCAAGGAAACATGTCTGTCACTGATTATGCTGCGAAATTTGTGGAGCTGTCCAAATTTTATCCTCATTACACTGGTGCTGGTGCTGAATTTTCAAAGTGCATCAAGTTTGAAAATGGACTGCGCTCTGAAATTAAGAAGGCTGTTGGGTATCAGAAGATACGCATTTTTACTGAATTGGTTGATAGCTGCAGGATATTTGAGGAAGACAATAATGCTCATTACAAGATTGTCAGTGACCGCAGAGGCAAGCAACATCAAAATCGTGGCAAGCCGTATGATGCTCCAGCTGGAAAAGGGAAGCAAAGAGCTGCTCCGGCTCAGAGAACTAGTGGGGGAGGTGCTCCTGCTGGTATAGTTTGCTTCAAATGTGGTCAGGCTGGTCATAAGAGTAATGTATGCACTGTTGAAGTAAAGAGGTGTTTTCGCTGTGGTAAGATTGGTCATGCAATAGCTGATTGCAAGCACAAGGAAGTGATTTGTTTTAATTGTGGCGAAGAAGGGCATATTGGAAGTCAGTGTCAGAAGCCAAAGAAATCTCAGACGGGGAGGGTGTTCGCATTGACCGGAACTCAAACCTCCAGTGAGGACAGACTTATCCGAGGTACGTGTTATATTAATGGCTTTCCTCTTGTAGCTATTATTGACACAGGTGCGACTCATTCCTTTATATCTTTGGATTGTGCTGTGAAACTTAAGTTAGAGATATCTGAGATGTTTGGTAGTATGGTAATTGATACTCCTGCGAAGGGTTCAGTGACTACTACTTCGGTTTGTTTAAACTGTCCTTTGAGTATTTTTGGTAGAGACTTTGGGATGGACCTAGTGTGTCTTCCACTAGTGCAGATTGATGTTATTCTGGGTATGAACTGGTTGGTGTTTAACCGAGTTTCTATCAATTGTTTTGATAAGACGGTGGTCTTTCCTGAGATGGAGGAGGGAAAGAGTTTGTTTCTATCAGCAAGGCAAGTGAATGAAGAAGTAGCTGATGGGGCAGAGTTGTTTATGCTGTTAGCGACTCTGGAGGCTAAAGATAAACTGGTGATTGGCGATCTAGCCGTGGTGTGTGATTTTCCTGATGTGTTTCCGGAAGAGGTGAATGAATTGCCGCCAGAGCGTGAAGTTGAGTTTTCGATTGATTTGGTACCTGGTACTAGGCCGATATCGATGGCTCCGTACCGTATGTCTGCTGTTGAGTTAACTGAATTGAAGAGTCAGTTGGAAGATCTGTTGGATAAGAAATTTATTCGTCCGAGTGTGTCACCGTGGGGTGCACCAGTGCTATTGGTTAAGAAGAAAGAAGGTACTATGAGGTTGTGTGTGGACTACAGGCAACTGAATAAAGTGACGATCAAGAATCGGTATCCTTTGCCGAGGATTGATGATTTGATGGATCAGTTGGTTGGTGCAAGTGTGTTCAGCAAAATAGATTTGAGATCTGGGTATCATCAGATCCGTGTGAAAACCGAGGATATTCAGAAGACTGCTTTCAGAACAAGGTATGGACATTATGAGTATTCTGTAATGCCTTTTGGTGTGACTAATGCGCCTGGAGTATTTATGGAGTATATGAATAGGATTTTCCATCCGTACCTAGACAAGTTTGTGGTGGTGTTTATTGATGACATTTTGGTGTATTCGAAATCTGAAGAAGAGCATGCTGAGCATTTGAGAGTAGTTTTAGAAGTTCTACGAGAAAAGAAGTTGTTTGCTAAATTGTCCAAGTGTGAATTTTGGTTAGAAGAGGTTAGTTTTCTTGGTCATGTGATTTCAAGAGGTGGCGTTGCTGTTGATCCTTCTAAGATTGAAGCGGTGTCTAAGTGGGAAGCTCCGAAGTCTGTTGCTGAGGTTCGAAGTTTCCTTGGATTGGCTGGTTATTATAGGAAGTTCATTGAGGGATTTTCTAAGTTGGCGTTACCGTTGACGATGTTGACTAGAAAGGGGCAAGCATTTGTTTGGGACTCAAAATGTGAAGGAGGTTTCCAAGAGTTAAAGAGAAGGTTGACTACTGCTCCTATTCTGATATTACCGAGTCCGTCGGAACCATTTGAAGTTTACTGTGATGCTTCATTGTTGGGTTTGGGTGGTGTGTTGATGCAGAATAAGCAGGTTATAGCTTATGCTTCAAGACAGCTGAGGGTTCATGAGAGGAACTATCCGACGCACGATTTAGAGTTGGCAGCTGTGGTATTTGTTCTGAAATTATGGAGGCATTACTTGTACGGGTCAATATTTGAAGTTTTCAGTGACCATAAAAGTTTAAAGTATTTGTTTGATCAGAAAGAGCTGAATATGAGACAGAGAAGATGGTTAGAGTTTCTGAAGGATTATGACTTTGGTTTGAATTACCATCCGGGTAAAGCAAACATAGTGGCTGATGCGTTGAGTCGGAAATCATTACATATGTCTATGCTAATGGTTAAGGAATTGGATTTAATTGAGCAGTTTAGAGACTTGAGTTTGGTGTGTGAGAGTACTCACAATAGTGTTAAATTGGGAATGTTGAAGTTAACAAGTGGTATCCTGGATGAGATCAGAGAGGGTCAGAAATTCGATGTGCTTTTGGTTGATAAGTTGACTTTAGTGAATCAAGGTCAAGGTGGCGAATTCAGAGTTGATGAAAATGGTATTCTGAAATTTGGTAAGAGGGTGTGTATTCCGGATGTTACTGAGCTTAAGAAGAGTATTCTTGAGGAAGGACATCGTAGTGGGTTGAGTATTCACCCTGGAGCTACGAAGATGTACCATGATTTGAAGAAGTTATTTTGGTGGCCGGGAATGAAGAGAGAAATTGCGAGTTTTGTTTATTCTTGTTTGACTTGTCAGAAGTCGAAGATTGAGCATCAGAAGCCGTCTGGGCTAATGCAACCGTTGGCTATTCCAGAGTGGAAGTGGGATAGTATCAGTATGGATTTTGTTTCTGGTTTACCGAGAACAATTAAGAATTTTGAAGCTATTTGGGTGATTGTTGACAGATTGACAAAGTCGGCTCATTTCATTCCGATTAGAATGGATTATCCGTTAGAGAAGTTAGATGAGTTGTATATTGAGAAAATTGTAAGTTTGCATGGTATTCCGTCGAGTATTGTTTCGGACAGAGATCCTAGATTTACCTCGAAATTCTGGGAAGGTTTGCAGAATGCTTTGGGAACTAAGCTGAGATTAAGTTCTGCATATCACCCGCAGACTGATGGTCAGACTGAGAGAACGATTCAGTCATTAAAGGATCTTTTGAGAGCTTGTGTTTTGGAGAAGGGAGGTGCTTGGGATTGTTATTTACCTTTGATTGAGTTTACCTACAACAATAGTTTTCATTCGAGCATTGGTATGGCGCCGTTTGAAGCTTTGTATGGTAGGAGATGTCGGACACCGTTATGTTGGTATGAGTCCGGTGAGAGTGCTGTGGTTGGACCGGGGATTGTTCAACAGACTACAGAAAAGATTAAGATGATTCAGGAGAAGATGAGAATTGCTCAGAGTCGTCAGAAGAGTTATCATGATAAGAGGAGGAAGTCACTTGAGTTCCAAGAGGGAGATCATGTGTTTCTTCGTGTTACTCCGATAACAGGTGTTGGTCGGGCTTTGAAGTCGAAGAAGTTGACACCTCGATTTATTGGTCCTTATCAGATTTTGGAGAGGATAGGAGAAGTAGCCTATCGTATCGCTTTACCGCCGTCACTTGCGAATTTGCATGAGGTTTTTCATGTGTCTCAGTTGAGGAGGTACATTCATGATCCGTCGCATGTAGTCCAAGTAGATGATGTACAGGTGAGAGACAACCTGACTGTTGAAACATCACCTATGAGGATTGAGGATCGAGAGTTGAAGCAGTTGCGGGGTAAAGAGATTGCCTTAGTGAAGGTAGCTTGGGGAGGACCAGCAGGTGGCAATGTGACTTGGGAACTGGAGAGTCAGATGAAAGAGTCCTATCCAGAGTTATTTGCTTGAGGTATGTTTTCGAGGACGAAAACTCTTTTAGTGGGGGAGAGTTGTAACACCCCGATTAAAATAAGAGAATTATTTAATTGAGTTAATATTATTTTATTAATTTAATTAAATAAAGTTGAATTATTGGATTATTATTATTATTATTTGGAATAATAATTATTTGGAAAATATATAAGTTGGAAATAAGAGAAAGAGTCTCATTTTGGAACAGAAGGGTTTTACGTGAAAAAGCAGAGAAGCATCGTGAAAGAGGAAAAGGGCAAGAGAAGGAGCAAGAGCAAAGGTTGAAGAACGGAAAAGCTTGAAGCTCAAAGAATTGCCGGATTATCTCAGGTAAGGGGAATTTATCGTCGTTTAATGGGTATTATAGATTAACATGTAATGGGTAGTGATAAACCGTTGAATTGACCCTAATTGGGATTTAGAATGCTGAGAAAATTATGATGAATAAGTTGTATGAAACTGAAATTTAATCGATAGTTGTATGTGTCGTGAATTTCCAATAATGTAGCTTTTTACGGAAGTTGAATCGGAGGTCCGGAAGTCCTCCAACGGCGGAAAATGCGGAGAATTCTGCATTCTGCCTTGTGTTAGCGCAGGGACTGCTGTTTTGCCTGCGTTAACCGGTTAACCCAGGGCGTTAACCGGTTAACACTGTTATATTTTATGAAAGTGTGATGTATTGCCTGCGTTAACCGGTTAACCCAGGGCGTTAACCGGTTAACACTGTTGCGTTTTGCCAGAAAATGTATTTTTCCTGCGTTAACCGGTTAACCCAGGGCGTTAACCGGTTAACACTGTTGCAGTGTGGAAAAATTGTTAATTTTATGTTATGAACACAATTGGTGAGTGGCCTATTGTAGTTAATTATGATGAGTAATTTTGTTGGGTTATGTGATGAAGAGTTGATGCAAATATGTTGATAAGTTGTGTTAAAGTTGTTGAAAATATTGAGTTGTAGGCTTGATGAGCCAAAATTGATTATAAGTTGTTTTGTTGAAAATACTGAGTTGTAGGCTGATGAGCCAAAGTTGATTATAAGTTGTTTTTGTTGAAAAAGCTGTTGTGTTGCTGTTATTATTATGTTGTTGAAATTGCAAGTCGTACATTCCATATACATTCATATGCATAGAGTCGGAGCTTTGCTCACACCACGTTGGCCTGGATTGGCAAAAAGTCGGAGCTTTGCTCACACCACGTTGGCCTGGATTGGCAAAATTTTAAGTTGAAAGTTGAAGGCTTATGCCTTGATGCCCACTAAACTGGCAATGATTTTAAGTTGGGAGTTTTACTCCGAATGGTACCACATGCATAACGAGTCGAGTCTCATTTGAGTTGCATTTTATGTTGTTGTTGAGTTGCATTTTATGTTGTTGTTGAGTTGCATTTTATGTTGTTGTTGAGTTGCATTTTACGTTGTTATTGAGTATGATATTTGAGTTGATGTGCCGTTACTGAATGCATGATATGATTAGGGTGATTAACGTGTAAATTTACTTAACATAACATGATAATTTATAATGGCTGTTATATCGATTGAGGAACTCACCCTTACAACTATTTTTCAGGTAACGAGCAGTGATTGAGTAGAAGCTAGCGCCTGGAGTCTAGTGTAGTCTACATAGTGGGTCGTGCTCTGATAGATGTAACATCGGGGCGGGACGTTTAATTGTTTTATCGTTGGTTGTTGAACCTTTTACCTGTAAAACCTCATATGTTTTAATTGGTTGACATGATTTCTATCCGCTGCGTATTTTTGAAATGTTTCATGGTTGATATAATAAAAGAGCATGACAGTTGTTATGATGAATGATGTGATTCGAAGATGTGACACCCTTGTTTGTGTATTTACTCTGATAAATAATTGTTGTTGTTATTAAATATTTGGGGTATTTTTAGAAGGGTGTTACAGCTAGCATGAGGCAAACAATTTCATTGGCATCATATACATGCTTCTTATAAGCATCTCTTTTTGCCTTAGGTGCAGAACTAGGAGGTTCCTCTTTAGGAGCAGGTTTCTCCAAGACATACAGATTTCTATCATGTTTGAGGACAATCCTCAGATTTTGGTGTCAATCCAGAAAATTTGTCTCAGACGATTTTTCCTTATCAAGGATTGATCGTAAAATGTTGTTAGAGGTGTTTGTTGTCATCGTAATCTACATGAAAAATAATGAAAATATAAGTATCACTAAAATAACATATTTAATTAGGCCTTTAATTAAATATGCTCCCACTATTTTACTCAAAACAAATGACCCTCATCATTTGATTCGGAAAATCCCGTTGAAAGATTTTCTCGTGGGTCGAGATCCACATTTCACTTTGTTTTAAGTCCGTGTAGGCAGATTACACAAAATTAGGTTATTTAGGTAAGAACTCCTTCCAATTGTATCTAATACAACTCTCGAATATTTTAGTTGGGTGAATAACTCCTTATTCCAATCCATCACATGGATCATTTCCAACTCTTGCTTCTAAACGTATATAATCTTATTATAATTTGTTTAGTTAAGTTTGACGCATTGTTTTATCAATTGTATATTACAATTATCCCATCGTACCTTACTAATATAGAACATGTACCTCGCGTAGGCGAAACCTACATTATTCGATACTAGTCTTGATGAGTGTTAAAACTTGGAAAGCATAAACTTAATATTTAATTTGAGGGAATTTATAATTATTCTGATCTCACCAGCTTATTTATTATATAAATCGTCTCTCACATGCATCAACATACATTCACATTCATCAATACATATAAAATGAAACGGTTATGGGCCTTAGTGCAATTGTTCTCCCAAGCCAATGAGAGAACCTAAGCTAACCTAATAACGATCTAAGCTTCTCCAAGCAAGATCTTCAAGGTTGTCCTCCTTTGATATTGTATTCTTCTCTTACTTCATAAAATTACATTACATAAAAGAAACTTGTTTTACATACGAGGGAGTGAGATGAGAAAAGAAGTTACATTAAGTGATTAAAAGAGAGGCACGACATGCAGGTCGTATTTTAAAATCCCAAAACAAAATAAAGGAAGACTAAGGTCATAACCGATCACCACAAGACAATAATAATAAACACATTATTATTATTATTAATTTAAATTCTGTTAATTAAATCAACCAAATTAAATTTCGGTGACTGATCACACTACGTATGGATATTGGAACGAGGAATACTCGGAAATACAATTTCAGATGTCCCGATCTCATGGAATTAAGGAAGCTAGCATCTTTTGTGGATGATCCTAAGGGTTTAAGAAACCGCTTAGGAAGACTTTTATCTATTTTATCTACTGATGTTGAGGATGGTCTTCTTTGTACTTTTGTTCATTTCTATGATCTTGTTTATCGGTACTTCACTTTCCCTGATTATCAGCTATTTCCAACCATGGAGGAGTATGCTTATCTTTTGAGTATACCAGTTTCTGATAGAGTTCCTTCTAGTGAGGTGGAAGGAATTCTTGAACCTCGAGTTATTTCTGAAGCCATTCATCTGAGGAAATCTGATATAGATTCCAATTCACTGTCAAGGGAGGTATCAGAGGACTGACTTCGAAATTTTTCATTAAGAAAGCCTTTTATTTTTCTAATTCTAGTAGCATGGTGGCCTTTGAAACTATTGTAGCCTTACTCATCTATGGTTTGGTCTTGTTTCCAAACATTTACAACTTCGTTGATGTTAATGCTATGAGGATCTTCTTGATTAGGAATCTGATTCCAACTTTGCTTGGCGACACTTATTTCTCCATTCATCATAGGACTTCCAAAGGAGGTGGAACTATGGTCTATTGTGCTCCTTTACTGTATAAGTGGTTTATCTCGTCTCATATCCTCACAGAAAACAAGGATTGTTTAAGGTGGTCTCAAAGACTTATGACTCTCACCAATGATGACATAGCTTGGTATTCTTCTGTTTACGATGACGTTGAGATTATTGATAGTTGTGGGGAGTTCTCTAACGTACCTCTTCTTGGTACACATTGAGGGATCAACGACAATTCGGCTTTGGCAAGATGTCAACTTAGGTTCGCTATGAAGGACAAACTTAATAACACTTTGTTAGAAGGTTTATTTTTCCAAGAAGGGAAAGATGAAGGAGAATAGCGATCCAAAATGCAGCGGAAATTAAAAATTTCTCCTTTAGTGATCCTTACGAATGGGCATGATCAATGATAGAATCGTTACCTCTTGTGGCGGTTGAAACTCTTGATGCAGTCGAAGGAGTGATCACGAACGTTGAATGGTGACAATGCCTCTACTCAGTCCATACAAACGGATTCCTTTAGTCTCAGTGCTAACTGCTACAAATGAAGGCTTTGAGTGAGAGAGAAAGAGAGAGAGAAACAAAATTTTCATCTGAACAAATGCTTATGCACAAGGGTTCTATTTATAGAACCACTTGTGTGGGTTGTAAGCTAAAAAGCCCACTTAAGTGTATGTGGCCCATATCTTATGATATACCAAAATCACTTAAGCTCGTGGTACCTTACCATATTTCGTATTATATTTAAGTGCACCGTACCTTACGAAGTTCTACAATTCATTTAAGTGCATTATACCTTACGGTGTTCCTTATTTACTCTATCTCTCATCAATCCGTCCTTTTGTGTGTGACCCTGTAGCTTTTCGTGGCATTGGAAATTATATTAAATCACGTATTTAACATAATAAACAGTGAGCGGTATCTAGCAACACATCACTGCTACCCTACACACGAAAATATCATGTGGTATGACAAATCCTTTTGTGATAATACTTGTGTGTACAATTACCTTTTTGCCCTTATGTTTATATTGAACACAAGGCATAGACTATGTCTTCCTTTTCCAGTTCAATATTGGCCCCTTAGGCATTTATCCTGTTATGCAGGACGGGCAAATTCCATCTAGATCACTCATGTCCCTCAGCATGCTTCATGGAGTACCCATCAACTGTCTTTATGGTCATCCAGTTACGGGCAATGTTTGTTCAGCAATAAAGCACTCGAATTTACATCTAGGGTCCATAGTGGTTTCAGGTCGAAGCGTAGTATACACAAATATCACCATGAGAATAACTTATGACACTTTGCATAACATTATTTATAGTATTTGTTGGTGTAAGCCCTAGAGGCCAATACTTTTGGTACTTGTATCGAATTATTTATTAATAATAAAAGGCTTTTTCTTTATTATGTTTGATTAATAAAGTCCCTGGAATAGATAGTCCATTTAATGTATTAAGTGTGACTTAATCATGAGAGCACATTAAACATAAGGACACTATTCTTAAAGTATCCGTAGTTGAGCTTTATTGTGAAGTGGGATAACATTAAAGCATTAAGACTATTATGTTTGTAGACTGATGATCACATCTCATGGATCATGGATAAAGAGTTATCAAATCTTAAACATAGGTATGAATATTAAGAGTAATATTTATACCGGATTGACCCGCTATGAGAATACTATTAGAAAGTTATGCAAAGTGTCATAAGTTATTCTCATGGTGATAATGGTGTATACCACTCTTCGACCTGAAACCACTATGGATCCTAGATGTAGAGTCGAGTGCTTTATTGCTGATCCAACATTGTCCGTAACTGGATAACCATAAACACAATTGATGGGTACTCCACAAAGCATGTTGAGGGACATGAGTGTCCTAGATGGAATTTGTCCATCCTGCGTAACAGGATAAATGTCTATGGGCCCAATATTGAACTGGACAAGGATGACACGGTCTATACCTTATGTTCAATATAGACATAAGGGCAAAGGGGTAATTATACACATAATCATTATCACAGGAGGTTTTGTCAGATCACATGACATTTTCGTGTCTTGGGTAGCAGTGATGCGTTGCTAGATATCGCTCATTGTTTATTTTGTTAAATGCGTGATTTAATATAATTGCCAACGTTGCAAAAACCTACAGGGTCACACACAAAGGACGGATTGATGAGAGATAGAGTAACTAAGGAACATCGTAAGGTACGGTGCACTTAAGTGGAATATGAAATATGGTAAGGTACCAAATACTTAAGTGATTTTGGGCATATTATAAGATATGGGCCAAAATACACTTAAGTGGGCTTTTTAGCTTGAAGCCCACACAAGTGGTTCTATAAATAGAACCCCTTGGGTAGAAGAATTATCACTCAGACTGAAACTCAAGTGAAGACTTGGAATTTCGTTTCCCTCTCTCTCTCACTCAAAGCCTTCATTCGTACTAGCTAGCACTGAGATTGAAGGAACCCGTTCGTGTAGACTGAGTAGAGACGTTGTCATCGTTCAACGTTCGTGATCGCTCCGTGGATTTGTATCCAAGGTTTTGATCATTACAAGAGATCTGCACCAAAGGTTTGAATCGCCCCAAGAGGTAACAATTCTATCACTGATCATGCCCATTCGTAAGGATCACTAAATGGAGAAATTTTTAAATTCCGCTGCACCTTTGATGGCAATTATCCTTCAGTGGTATCAGAGCCACTTACGAAACCATGAATCTGATAACTGTTTTTGTTCTGTAATAATATGATTAAAGACAGAATGAATCAAAGATTAAATTGAGATCGATCAAGTTATATATATATATGATATATGTAATCCTGATGCAAAATACATTATATATGATATAGTGTTCTCGTTTCGTTCATTCAAACACTCAATGATTGTTTTCCTTTGAGCGATCAATGGTCATTTGCTTCTTGATCCGACATTAGTATGGTGAAGCAATGACGTGTTGATCAATCATACTGAATTAACAATCGAGATGTGTTTGACAGTCTGAAATTGGTGCATCAGGGTTAGTGACGGCACAAGGGTTGTGTTGTCAGAGAGTTATGCGATTGGGGTTGTAACTGCACAAGAGTTGTGCTTTCTAAACACTTTTTGGAACAGTGTTAACCGGTTAACGCATTTGGTTAATCGGTTAACGCAATACGAAATAAAATTTTTGAGTTTTTCAAACAGTGTTAACCGGTTAACGTTTTTGGTTAACCGGTTAACGCAAGACGGAAACCAGTTTTCCAAGAGATTTTCAAACAGTGTTAACCGGTTAACGCATTTGGTTAACCGGTTAACGTAAGGCAGAAAACAATTTTTTGAACAGATTTCAAACAGTGTTAACCGATTAACACATATGGTTAATCGGTTAACGCAAGGCAAACTTCACTAACTCAGTGATTTAAAGTATCAAGTGTTGATGCAAAAAGCGACATCGATTTTAAATGAATTGTTCATTAAAAATTTCGGCCAGGGGCGCTGCCCCTTCAACCCCGCAAGGGGCGCTGCCCCCTTGACCCCTGTCCGCTGACCGGGCAGCGGACCCTCGGCTAACTCTACGTAGTGTGATCGGTCGTCAAAATTTAATTTGATTTTAATTAATTAAAGGAATTAATAATAATAATAAAGTGTTTATTATTGTCTTGTGGTGATCGGTTATGGCCTTAGTTTTCCTTTATTCTGATTTGGGTTTTACAATACGACCTGCGTGTCGTGCCTCTCTCTTAATCTCCCAAATGTAACTTCTTTTCTCATCTCACTCCCTCGTATGTAAAACGAGTTTCTTTATGTAATGTAATGATATGAAGAAAGCAAAGAAGTCAGTGCCAAAAGAGGACAGCCTTGAAGATCTTGCTTGGAGAAGCTTAGATCGTTATTAGGTTAGCTTAGGTTCTCTCATTGGCTTGGGAGAACAATTGCGCTAGGGGCCATAACTGTTTCATTATGTATGTATGTATGTTGATGCATGTGAATGTATGTTGATGCATGTGAGAGGCGATTTATATGATAAATAAGCCGGTGAGATCAGAAAAATTGCAATTCCCTCAAATTAAATATTAAGTTTATGCTTTCCAAGTTTTAACACTCATCACGACTAGTAATGGATAATGTAGGTTTCGCCTACGCGAGGTGCATGTTCTATATTAGTAAGGTGCGATGGGATAATTGTAATATCCAACTGTTAAAACAATGGGTCAAACTTAACTAAACAAATTATAATAATATTATATATGTTTAGAAGCAAGAGTTGGGAATGATCCATATGATGGATTGGAATAAGGAGTTATTCACCCAACTGAAATTTTTGAGAGTTGTATGAGATACAACCGGAAGGAGTTCCTACCTAAATAACCTAGTTTTGTGTAATCCGCCTACGCGGACTTAGAACGAAGTGAAATATGGATCTCGACCCACTAGAAAATCTTCCAACGGGATTTTCCGAATCAAATGATGAGGGTCATTTGTTTTGAGTAAAATAGTGGGAGCATATTTAATTAAAGGCATAATTAAATATGTCAATGATACTTATATTTTCATTAATTCTTATGTAGATTACCATGACAGCAAACACCTCTAACAACATTTTGCAATCAATCCTTGATAAAGAAAAATTGTCTGGGACAAATTTTCTGGATTGGCACCGAAACCTGAGGATTGTCCTCAAACATGATAAAAAGTTGTATGTCTTGGAGACACCTGTTCCTGAAGAGGAACCTCCTAGTTCTGCACCTAAGGCAGAAAGAGATGCTTATAAGAAGCATGTCGATGATGCCAATGAAACTACTTGTCTCATGCTAGCTACCATGAACTCAGAATTGCAAAAGCAACATGAGAACATGTCAGCGTTCGATATGATCGAACACCTGAAGTTGCTCTATCAAGAGCAAGCAAGGCATGAGAGGTTTGAAGTTTCAAAAGCCCTTTTTCAAGGCAAGTTAGCTGAGGGAGCCCCTGTAGGTTCCCATGTACTCAAGATGATTGGGTATGTGGAAAACCTTGAGAGATTGGGTTTTCCCCTCGAAAAGGAACTTGCGACTGATTTGATCTTGCAATCGTTGCCAGATAGTTTCAGTCAATTTGTCCTAAATTTCAATATGAATGATATGGACAAATCTCTTCCTGAACTGCTCGCCATGTTAAGAACTGCCGAGCAAAATCTGAAGTCAAAAGGGAAGTCCATTCTGATGATCGGAAATGGAAAGAGACAGAACAAAAGGCCCACTAAGCAGGGTGATAAAGGGAAAGGCAAGGAAGTTGCCAAACCCAAACCCATCGTTGCTGCTTTAAAGCCTAGTGGAGGCATAGCAAAAGAAGGCACTTGCTTCCATTGCGGTAAGACCGGACACTGGAAGAGGAACTGCCCGAAGTACCTGGAAGATAAGAAGAATGGAGTAGAGACTTCAACTTCAGGTATTTTTGTTATTAATTTATCTACTTCTGCATCATGGGTATTAGATACTGGATGCGGTTCTCACATTTGTACAAATGTGCAGGGACTAAAAAGGAGTAGAGAATTGGAAAAAGGTGAAGTCGACCTACGAGTTGGAAATGGAGCAAAGGTTGCTGCCTTAGCCGTAGGAACTTATGTATTGACTTTACCTAGTGGTTTAATAATTCAGTTAGAGAACTGTTATTATGTACCTGCAATTAGCAGGAATATTATTTCCGTTTCTTGTTTGGACAAGTTTGGTTTTTCATTTATAATAAAGAACAATTGTTGTTCAATTTATTTGAATGATATATTCTATGCTACTGCACAAAAGGACAATGGACTATATGTCCTTGATCTTGAAATGCCTATTTATAACATTAATACTAAAGGATGAAACCTAACGAGTTAAATCCAACTTACCTTTGGCATTGTTGATTAGACCACATAAATGAGAAACGCAATTCCAAACTCCATAAAGATGGACTCTTGGACTCTTTTGATTATGAATCATATGGACTCTTGGACTTTTGGTACTTGTATCGAAATATTTGTTAATAATAAAGGCTTTTTCTTTATTATGTTTGATTAATAAAGTCCCTGGAATAGATAGTCCGTTTAATGTATTAAGTGTGACTTAATCATGAGAGCACATTAAACATAAGGACACTATTCTTAAAGTATCCGTAGTCGAGCTTTATTGTGAAGTGGGATAACATTAAAGCATTAAGACTATTATGTTTGTAGACTGATGATCACATCTCATGGATCATGGATAAAGAGTTATCAAGTCTTAAACATAGGTATGAATATTAAGAGTAATATTTATACCGAATTGACCCTCTATGAGAATACTATATAGAAAGTTATGCAAAGTGTCATAAGTTATTCTCATGGTGATAATGGTGTATACCACTCTTCGACATGAAACCACTATGGATCCTAGATGTAGAGTCGAGTGCTTTATTGTTGATCCAACATTGTCCGTAACTGGATAACCATAAAGACAGTTGATGGGTACTCCACAAAGCATGTTGAGGGACATGAGTGTCCTAGATGGAATTTGCCCATCCTGCGTAACAGGATAAATGTCTATGGGCCCAATATTGAACTGGACAAGGATGACACGGTCTATACCTTGTGTTCAATATAGACATAAGGGAAAAAGGGTAATTATACACATAATCATTATCACAGGAGGTTTTGTCAGATCACATGACATTTTCGTGTCTTGGGTAGCAGTGATGCGTTGCTAGATATAGCTCATTGTTTATTATGTTAAATGCGTGATTTAATATAATTGCCAACGTCGCGAAAACCTACAGGATCACACACAAAGGACGGATTGATGAGAGATAGAGTAACTAAGGAACATCGTAAGGTACGGTGCACTTAAGTGGATAATGAAATATGGTAAGGTACCAAATACTTAAGTGATTTTGGGCATATTATAAGATATGGGCCAAAATACACTTAAGTGGGCTTTTTAGCTTGAAGCCCACACAAGTGGTTCTATAAATAGAACCCCTTGGGTAGAAGCATTATCACTCAGACTGAAACTCAAGTGAAGACTTGGAATTTCGTTTCCCTCTCTCTCTCACTCAAAGCCTTCATTCGTACCAGCTAGCACTGAGATTGAAGGAACCCGTTCGTGTGGACTGAGTAGAGACGTTGTCATCGTTCAACGTTCGTGATCGCTCCGTGGATTTGTATCCAAGGTTTTGATCGTTACAAGAGATCTGCACCAAAGGTTTGAATCGCCACAAGAGGTAACGATTCTATCACTGATCATGCCCATTCATAAGGATCACCAAATGGAGAAATTTTTAAATTCCGCTGCGCCTTGGATGGCAATTCTCCTTCAGTATTCTCATAGCGGGTCAATCTAGTATAGATATTACTCCTAATATTCATACCTAGGTTTACGACTTGATAACTCCTTATCCATGATCCATGAGATGTGATCATTTGTCTATATACATAATAGTCTTAATGCTTTAATGTCATCCCACTTCACAACAAAGCTCGACTGAGGATACTTTAAGAATAGTGTCCTTATGTTTAATGGGATCTCATGATTAAGTCACACTTGATACGTTAAATGGACTAGCTATTCTAGGGACTTTATTAAAGAAACATAATAAAGAAAAGGCCTTTTATTATTAATAAATAATTCGATACAAGTACCAAAATTATTGTCCTCTAGGGCTTACACCAACAAAAGATACTCAAGGGTTGAAATCTAGGATGATATGTGCTTGGCACAATGTTCATAAGAAAGGAAAAGGTGAGCTTGAATTGAGGAATTATGTTGCTTCGGAGCCTTACACTAGTTGGGTGAAGAAGAGAGCAAGGGAATTCAAGATGCCATGCGCTTATGAAAGGCATATGTCATTGGTAATGGTCAAATCGCCCACTATTAAAGGCATAGAGGAGTTGCAAGAGGCTTTGGATAGGATGAAGAAAGAGAGGGATGATTGGGAAGGAAAATTTCACACCTCACACCTTGAGAAAGTAGAATTGCAGAAGTAGCTAAAGGAGAAGGATGACCTAATAGAACTGCTCTAGCAACATGCTGTGAAGAGATCAAGAGGTCAAGAGGATTTATTTTCCTCTAATAGTTCATCGTCTACTCATCTTCTTACTTCCGGTGTTTAGAAAGGCATTATAGACCAGCTCGTGATAGAGAAGGATGTTATGAAGAGAAGCTATGAAAGAGAGATCAAAAGGCTTCGCAAGAAGTGTCAACTTGGCGTTGGGTCGACATCGGACATGACTCCATAGATCTAATTTCTTCCCGTTTGTGATCATTGAAATTATATTTTTTATTGTAATCCTTTACATTATTGATAAAATGAGATTTTCAGTACATCAAGATGTGTCTTTCTTATTATGATGTTTGCAACTTATGTCTTAAAGTTCCTTGGAAAATAACAAAAATAACATTCACATTTGCATTTGTATATCATGCATCATGTTGCATCTTGGTCTTGGTTTGAGTAACTTCGCTAGGGGTCTTATTTTTTTCTTGGTCTTCATCCAGACAAGTTGTCTCATCAGTATAAGACTCGAGCTAATCTGTTGAAGAATATGGACCGCCTAGAGCAAGAGAATTGTGAACTCCGTAAAGAGGTGACAACTTTGAGAGACAATTATAAGAGTCGTACTGCTATGATGGGAACTTTGATGGCTGCTCAGAATCATCCACCTCCTCCTCCTCAGACTCCACTTTAAAGGACCGTGATTTCCGAGATTGTCTCTACACCCATCACTATGGCTCCCGTCAATGCTCCACAGAACCACATGCCTTATGTTTTCCCTTGGGGAATGCATCATAACTTTGTGCCTGAGGGGTATCAGCCTACTATTGAAGTTCATATGGCTTACCCGATGATGTCAGTACCACCTCCCGTGGTTCATGATGTTCCTTATATTGAAGAATTTATCTTTCATGCTAACCAGAGCGAGACTATTTATGAAAGAATGGACGAGTTTCAAGATTAATTTTAGGCTATGTAGAAAGAAATTCAAGCTTTAAGGGGGAAAGATCTGTTTGGGAATAATGCTCATGATCTATGTTTGGTTTCTAATGTGAAGATTCTACACAAGTTCAAGGTTCCGAATTTCGAAAAGTATAAAGGTAACTCTTGTCCTCTGAGCCATCTGGTGATGTAAGCTCGTAAGATGTCGAATCAGACTAACAACCATCAATTGTTGATCCACTACTTCCAAGACAGTTTGACTGGTGTTGCTCTGACATGGTATATGGGGCTCAACAGTACCCAGATCCGAACATTCAATGACCTAGATGAGGCTTTTGTTCGTCAGTACAAATATAATGTTGACATGGCACCAGACAGGGATCAACTTCGTGTTATGTCCCACAAAGATAAAGAAACTTTCAAGGAATACACACTGAGATGGCGCGAGATCGCTGCACAGGTTAGTCCTCTGTTGGAAGAAAAGGAAATGACAAAGTTGTTTTTGAAGACGTTGAGTCTGTTCTATTATGATCGGATGGTTGCAAGTGCACCTAGTGACTTTACTGAAATGGTAAATATAGGTTTAAGGTTAGAAGAAGGAGTTCGTGAAAGAAGATTGAAAGAAAATGGTTCGGCCGAGAGTTCCAAAATAATGGGAATGGGCTACTCAAGAAGAAAGAACATGATGCTAACTCTATCTCGCAAGAGAAACGTAGAAGGCTTCCTAGGAACAGTCAACATCATCAACATGTGACGTATGTGACTCCAGTGATTAATTTTGCTCTAATTGTTCAAGGAGCACCAAGTTATCAACCACGTTTCCAGCAACGCACAAATCAACAGAATCGAGCTCAGAAGCCTATAAAATTTGACCCAATTCCAATGACTTATGTAGAGTTATTTTTTGCTTTAATTCAAAAGAATTTGGTGCAAACAAGAACTTCATCCGTTGTTTCAAAAGAGCTTTTGTGGTGGTATAAACTCGATCCGCATTGTGCATTCCATCAAGGAGCACTTGGCCATGATATTAATAATTATTTCACTTTGAAAGCTGAGGTGAGAAGGTTAATGCAAAGTGGTATCTTGTCATTCGAAGATTCTAATCCCAATGTACAAGTTAATCTGTTACCCAAACATGGGAGCGCAACTGTAAATATGGTCGAAGGATGTCCTGGGAAATATCGAGTTTTTAACATCAATCTAATTAGAAGATCCTTGGTTAGAATGCACTCTATTTTATGTGAATTGAGCTATTAAGAGCATGACCATGCTTCTTGTCAAGTTTGTTCTAGAGATCCCCGCAGATGTGTTGTTGTGAAAAGAGACTTGCAAGAGATGCTGGATCAAAATTGTATTCAGCTTACGAGGGACTGAAATGAAGATGAGCATGAGGTGAATGTCATAGTTCCCCGTTTTAATCTCCCATAATCGGCTGTGATTACATATGATGGTCAGAGAACTGTCATTTCTCCATTGGTTATTCGTTTAGCGGGCCATACGCCTTACGAGTCTGATAAAGTTGTGCCTTACAAGTATAATGCCACTATGGTAGAAGACGGCGAAGAAGTTCATATTCTTTCTATTTCGTCTGTTGTGAACATCGACTATGTAAGTGATGTGACCCGAAGTGGTCGAATATTTGCTTCTGCAGCTCCTAAGGGGACTAAAGATATTGTAATAGAGAAATCAATTCAATAGAAAACTCATGTTGTACAAGCCTACCAAACCAGTATTGTGAATCAGAATGTTGATCAAGACGAGATGCTGAAATTGATCAAGAAGAGTGATTTCAATGTGGTGGACCAGTTATTGCACACTTCGTCCAAGATATTCGTATTATCCCTACTGGTGAGTTCGGAAGCATACTGAGAAACTTTGCAAAAAGTCATAGAGCAGACTTATGTGGACCATGACGTGACGATCAATAAATTTGATGGCATTGTGGCCAATATTACCGCATGTAACAATTTGAGCTTTAGTGATGAAGAGCTACCCGAACAGGGGAGGAACCACAATTTGGCCATGCATATCTATATGAACTATCAGGAAGATGCCTTGTCCAATGTGATGGTGGATATTGGATCCTCTCTGAATGTTCTGCCTAAGTCTATGTTGTCTAACCTTGCTTACCAAGGTGCTCCGATGAGATTTGGTGGAGTTGTTATGAAGGCCTTCGATGGCTCAGGGAAGACTATAATTGGGGAGGTTAATCTCCCAATAAAGATAGGTACGTGCTTATTTCAGATCACTTTTCAAGTGATAGATTTTCATCTTGCATACAGTTGTGTCTTAGAACATCTCCGAATTCATGTGGCTGGGGCAGTTACATCAACTCTACACCAGAAGTTGAAGTTTGTGAAGAATGGGAAGTTAGTGATCATGGGTGGAGAACAGGTCATGTTGGTGAGTCATCTCTCTTCATTTTCCTACATTGATACCGATGAAGCGAGGGGACATCATTTCAATCTCTTTTTGTTGATAATATTGTTGTTAAGAAGAAAAAGGAATCCATGTCATCCTTGAAAGATGCCTAACATGTGTTGAAGAATGGTCAATCTACTAAGTGGGGACAAATTATTGAGCTTACCGAGAAAAAGAACAGAGTTGGTTTGGGTTTTTAACCTAGTGAAGCCTGAAGAGAGTTGAAGTAAATTCAAGAGGGGTTTCACAATGCTGGCTTTATTCATTCTAAGGCCCAAACTGCTCCCGTAATTTTAGAGGACGATGAAGAGCAAGAAGCTTCATACTTCGTGACATGTGGGTCAATGTTCCAGAAATGGATTGTTGTTGATGTTCCTTCTGTTACTCACTTGTCAAAGTAATATGTTTGTTTTTGTTTTTTCAAAATCCTTTCACTATGCCCAAAGTAAAAGTAAATTTATGTGGGCTTTGTTTCTGATTTCATTATCATTAATAAAATGTTATTTTGTTTATCCATATTATGTTCTTTCCTTTTTGTTTTTTCTAGAAAAAATGGTAACATAAAAAACAAGATAATAATCACTTTTATATCTCCATCACAATGTGTGTTTATTTGTTCATATTCTAAAAGCAAGCATAAAATGATTGTGCAGATTAATTGTTAAACCCATTGAAAACAATAACCCTATGCCCTCTCCCAACTTTGAATTTCATGTGTTCGAAATGGAAGAAGAGGATGATGAAGAGATTCCTGATAAGATTTCTCGGTTGCTTGAGCATGAAGAGAAGACCATTCAGCCTCATAAAGAGTCGTTGGAAGTGATTAATATGGGTTCCGAAGATAACAAGAAAGAAGTCAAGATTGGGGCACTGCTTTGTCTAGATGTTAAGAAGAGAATGGTAGAGCTTATTAGAGAATATGTTGATGTGTTTTCTTGGTCTTATCAAGATATGTCAGGTCTTAATATTGATATTGAGGAGCATAGATTGCCATTAATGCCAGAATGTCCGCCAGTTAAGCAGAAGTTTTGAAGAACTCGCCCTGATATGGCTGTCAAGATTAAAGAAGAGGTGCAAAAGCAGATTGATATTGAGTTCCTTGTTACTATTGAGTATCCTCTGTTAGTGGAAACATTGTACCTATTCCAAATAAAGATGGTAAAGTTTGAATGTGTGTTTACTATAGAGACTTGAACAAAGCTAGTCTGGAAGATAATTTTCCTCTGCCACACATTGACATGTTGGTAGATAATATAGCAAAGTTAAATGTATTCTCCTTTATGGATGGTTTCTATGGTTATAATCAGATCAAGTTGGCGCCCGAGGACATGAAGAAGACAACATTTATTACACCATCGGGATCGAGAAAGTTTAAACTCTGGTTGAATCCAAATAAGTATACTTTTGGTGTCCGTTCGGGAAAACTATTGGGTTTCATTGTCAGCTAGAAAGGTATTGAAATAGATCCTAATGAAGTCAGAGTTATTCAAGAGATGCATGCACCAAAGATAAAAAAATCAAGTTAGAGGGTTCCTCGGGCGTCTGAATTATATATCCATATTCATAATCAAGCGATGGACTGCCACGTGTGGGACAATCTTCAAACTTCTTTGTAAAGATCAAGGTTGTGTTTAGACAGATGACTGCCAGAAAGCTTTTGACAACATCAAGGAGTATCTGCTTGATCTCCCTATCTTGTCTCCTCTAGTGGAAAGAAGACCTTTGATTATGTATTTAAATGTGTTAGAAGAGTCCATAGGTTGTGTGCTTGGGCAACAAGATGAAACTGGTAGAAAGGAGCATGTCGTCTAATATCTGAGTAAGAAGTTTACACATTGTGAGTCTCTGTATTCTATGCCTGAGAAGACTTGTTGTTCTTTAACCTGGGTTGCCAAACGTTTATGCCAGTATATGATCAATCATACCACTTGGTTGATATCTAAAATGGATCCAAACAAGTATATCTTCGAAAAGCCTGATTTGACTTGAAGGATAACTTATTAGCATATGTTATTGTCTGAATATGATATTAAGTACCATACTCAGACAGAGATTAAAGGAAGTATTCTTGTAGATCATTTGGCTCACCAGTTGATTGACGATTATCAATCCATCAAGTTTGACTTCCCTGATGAAGATGTTATATACTTGAAAGCCAAAGATTGCGATGAACGGTTGCCTGATGAAGGGCCAGAACCTGGATCCCGTTAGGGTTTAGTGTTTGATGGAGTTGTTAATGCTTATGGTAATGGAATTGGGGTAATCATTATTACTCTTAAGGGTTCTCATATCACTTTTACTGCAATATTGATGTTTGATTACATAAATAATATGGCAGAGTATGAAGCTTGTATCATGGATCCTAAAGAGGCCATCGATTTGAGAATTAAAATCCTTGACGTGTATGGAGATTCAGCCTTAGTCGTTAATCATATTAAAGGAAAACGGGAGATGCGTCATCCTGTCTTGATTCCCTACAAAGATTATGCAAGGAGGTTGTCAACTTTCTTCAATAAAATAGAGTTTCATCATATACCTCGCGAAGAGAATCAAATGGCGAACGCTCTGGCTACTTTGTCTTCTATGTACAAAGTAAATTGTTTCGTATGGGAAAGGGTCTGGCACCATAATTGCCAAGGGAGTTATAGGAGCATTTGCGACAGGTATTTGTATCAGACAGTAAGGTATCTCCAAAGTAGACACATCCTCTACAACCGGGATCTATTCTACAAAGAAGATGCCTTGGTCTATTAGAAGTTGGATACCTTTTTTGAGCTCTTCATAACCTTGTGCAAGTTTTAAACAGTATGCACAATCAGAAGTGCAGTCGAGGAACACATTCTTTTGTAACAATTGTTCATTTACCACAAGTAAAGGAGTCTTTAGCATGTCAACCTTTGAGATACGATTAAGCTCAGCAGACTCTTGGATCATGTTGATAGGATGGCTAGCATGGGGCGACATCAGATTATAGTTAATCTTGGGACCTATAGGCACAAAAGAGATGGTCTTTGAGTCAATGAGGTCTTGAACTTTAAGCCTAAAGGCCTTACAGTTATCAATAGAATGATCGGGTGCCTCGATATGGAACTTGCGGCGTGCATTAACATCATAGTCGGGTGGAAATGGCATTGGTGGAGGACTGGATTCCCTCAGATTAGTTAAAGAACCATTTAACAAGTGGTTCAATAGTTGGCAACAAGTCATTGGAAGAGGGTCAAGCTTCCTCTCCTGTCTTCTAGGGCGTCGTTATCCCTGTTGATATTGTTGATAATTGTTATGTCTGGGAACATATGGAAATTGGTACTGAACATGCGGTTGATACTGAACTTATTGTTGAACAGCAGGAATATCGTATGTTTGCTGATGTTAATTATTGGGAGGTTCCTCATCAATTTGGTAGTACGGAGTCTAGTAAGCTTTACCTTTCCCCTTTGAAGTAGACGCAGTTGGCTTCCCCTTCTTTCTTTTTAGGGAAACTACTATAAGGCTTCTTTGCCCCATTTGAGGCAACAACAGGGCCTTGAATCTTCCCATTTTCTAAACCATTCTCTATTTGTTCTCCAGCGACAACGAGATAAGAGAAACTGGTAGAAGCATTCCCTATCATCCTATCCAGGTAGGGTCCTCGGAGCATGCTCATAAAGATATCAACAAGTTCCTTTTCAAGAAGTGGAGGTTGGACCCTGGCAGCTAAGTCCCTCCAGCATTGTGCGTATTCCTTAAAGGATTCTTCAGACTTTTGGGTCAGCCTCTAAAGTTACATCCTATTAGACGTCATGTCAGTATTGTACTAATGTTGTCTCAAGAAAGCCTTAGCTAACTCTCTCCAGGAACGTACATGCGCATATTCAAGTTGCATGTACCATTCCATGGATGCTCTAGTGGGACTGTCTTGGAAGAAATACATCAGTAGCTTCTCGTCGTCGGAGTAAGCTTCCATTTTCCTACAAAAGGATCTGATATGAGTCTTAGGTCAAGTAGTCCCCTTGTATTTCTCGAACACAGGGACGTTAAACGTGTCGCCACACTTCTTTTCTGTCTATTTCAACTGTTTTCTGAGAGAAGTCAACCCCATATCAGCTTGAGCTAAACCTTCTTGGTATTTCTCTTTGAGGTTCTCCTCAATTTTAGCCTTCTTTCTACTTTTTGTCAACAGTTTAATATCTTCTTCACTCTTTCTCTTGAGCTTAGCATGGTCTTTGTCTAATGCATGGAGCTTTGATCGCAAGTCTTCATTTTCTTTCATTAACTGTGTGATGGTTGCTTTGAACGCATATACTTACTCTTTAGAAGAATATACAGGTTATGGCTCTGGTGAAGGAACCTGAATATCAACACTGTAAGATAGCTTGATTTCCTTCACCTTTTATACCACCCATTGGCGGTACGTTTCTTTGGCTCGGCAATCACGTTTACCAAGCTCTTTGCTTTTGTAATGAATTTGAGTCCAGGCTTGCTTAATCTTTTGTAACATAGTTGGTTTCTCTGTTCCTAAACCGGGTAAGAAGAAATCCTTCAATAATTCAGCCTTAGGTTCAGTCTCCATCAAGTATCCCAATTGTCTCATGGCCAACAAAGGGTTGTAATTGATGGAACCTCGACGACCCATGAGTGGCACATTTGGTAAGTCTCCATAACTCATGATGACTTGCTCTATCTTGGAAGTAGGAAGATACCAAAACATGGCATCAGCAGTAAGGGAAGCAAACTTTTGAGACCACCTTAAGTTCTTCAAAAAGTCTACCCATGGCCTCTTTTGAGGCATGTGGAATAGAAGCCATGTGTACAACAGTGAAGCATAACTCAATATTATGTCTTTCTTATTTTTGTGTCAAGTTTGCAAGAAGTAATACACATCAAACACCAGAGCAGAGACATGATTCCCGGATACGAACACGCTGATGATAGAAGGGTTTATGTAGTCATTGTTATTTGGGAACAAGATGACTCCATAATTCAAGAGGACTAGAGTAGCACTGAAGGGTATCCATTTCCCCTTCTTTCTCTAAAGCCCATGCCTTCTCTTCCAATAACTTCCTAGAAAATCTCATAGGTCCCAGACCAAGGGTTACCTCTTCAACAGATAGGTGCAATGCTTCGGCAACTGACTCAGACGTCAATAGTTCACCCAACTTTGTAAAAGGAGGGTGATCGTTCACATGCCAACCTAGCAGTCTCTCATATTCTTCAATTGTCAGGACCAACTGAAAGTCTTTAAAGGTGAAGTATCGGAGTTATGGATCATAATATTGAGATAAGGCCATAAAGGTTGAGACGTCTACAAAGGTGGTGAGAAGATCATAGATCTGTCTGTATCTACATATAAAGTTGCTCTTTTTGCATGGAGTGATTTTGCTGGTGAAAGCTAAGAGACTGTCTACTATTGGGAGCTTGAACTTGAGAGGAAGGGTATTCTTCTTATCTGATCCCATCTCGGAATGTTCACTGCACAGTTATAAACCCTTAGGATTCTCTAAGAATAAGGCCCAAGTATGTAATCAGTGCAACATGTTACGAATGCATATGATACAAGAGAACATGATCATTGTTGATTCAAGGTGTGTTAGAGGCTATGTTTCCCTGCAAGAAACCCATACACCCTCACAAGGTGAGTAATAAGACTTCTGAAGACTCTTAGATTCACAGATCATGAGGCAAAAGTATCGTTATCGCCACAAGACAGCTTATGAGTCAACAATACCTTCGGGAGGATCTCCTCTAAGTGTAGTTGCCTTCAACTTCAAAAGCCAAGGGTTGTCTAAAGGTCCTCGGAGTCATGGACCCTCTTTGGAAGAATGGGTGTCAGTGTGAACGTGACTCACGTGCCAGTGAAACTCCAAATAGAATCTACTCTAAGCGGGATCTCCATATCTCCTCCTCAAGATAATTATGTCCGACAAGTCAATACAAAGAGCCCTCGTGTCTTAGGTAAGCTCTTTAAGCTTGTGTATTGGGCTTTTCACTCCATAGTATCCACCCCATAAAATCACAGCAAGATATATATAATAGGAATATATATAACTGTAATGGATAAATAAAGCAAGCAATAACAAAAATAAACACCCAAAGAAAAGGATACATGCAAGCTAGGCTTAACTTGCTTAGGAAACTTTGTACGTCCCCAGCAGAGTCGCCAGCTATCGTGCCGCGAAAAATACAGAGTCGCCACCAGATTTTATTTATTCAAAAGGAAAGGGAAAATAGAGATAAAACCCCAAATGATAATAGTCTCTCAACCAAGAGCAGATTCGGAAGTCGGTTATGCAAGGGGAAGATATTAACACCCCTCACATCCATCGTACTCTATGGGAACCACTTGCTTGTATCAATGCATATGAATGTTGTTTACCTATATGTTTCTTGTTATCGGAGAAATGAGATAAGAATAAGATTGGGAGAGAAAATAAGTTTTAAATTAGTGTGCTCACCAAGGATTTGGACCCTTGTGCCTACGTATCCTCATGCGTGCAATGAGGAAGTCAGAGCTCTGTAGTTCCGCTTATAAATGGAGTGTGTGTTTGGTTGTTTTTATGAACATTATTGACATTTACGTACTACTGTTCATCTGCTACTATTCACTTGCTTGTATGCTCGAGCATGAAAGCGAGGAGTATTTGCTTATTTGTGGTAAAGTGGATGCACTTGGATCACACTCTAGCAGTGAAACATTACTTGCTCACACATGAGGCTTAAGCATTGTTTATTGTAGAACGGAAGTAATGCATCCTTTTTGAAAGGTTTAAGGAATGCACTAAGGCAAAAGATGATTTGATTTGTTGGGGTTGATTTTAGTAAGAACACAAGCATCAGACCCTTGGCTAGATACAGCCAACAGTCCAAAAACTCGAGAGTTGAGAGGACAATGTTATCCTAACCACTATTTTTCATTCAAAAGAGATTTGGATTGTGAAAAAGGTTTGACAAGTCTAATGATTGGAACTTAGAGGGATACAAGTATTTGACACTTGACTAAGTATGGCCAATAGTCAGAATACTTGGGAGTCGAGAGGACAATGGTATCTTAAATATCCTTTTATCCCTTTTCTCTCTTATAGAACCTAGATCTAACTTGTTTGAATCATTAGATGTTTCAAGGGGGAAGTCAAGTGTCGGGTCCTCAAGCTAGTTATGGACGACAACACAAGTACTTAAATGTTGTGTACAAACATGTACATCCCATTTTTGTATTCCATTTGTTATGAAAATATTTTGAAAAAGGAATTTGACATTGGATCAAGTATTTGAGTTTATTATGAAAAAGTGTGTGAGGGATGAATTTAAGGAGAGATAGAATGAGATTGAGAAGAGAATAGAGAAGATAATGGATATGGAACATGGAATGGAGGGGAGACACTTGACGTTGGATCAAGTAATTGTGTTACTGTGGAATGAGTCTGATTTGGAAAACACTTGACGTTGAATCAAGTATTCCTTTTGTATTTTGAAATACTTTATTTTATCGTGTGTTATTATCTTTTTAGTTAGAAGGCATGATGAACTAATAAAGAAATAAACCTAAGTTATTACACTTTCATGGGATGGGGGGACATGTGACCCACTATGGGGGGATGGAACCATGCAACAAATGGTAAATGGAAAGAGATTAGATAAATTACATCAAGTACCATGCCTAAAACATACAAGTGGCATGGTATCCTCACACAATACAAGTCAATTGAAATAGATTAGAGGCATTGAATAACTTGGATCTACCTTGAATATCAATGGCACATGTGGACACAAACATGAATCAAAATGAATTAGTATGCATTAACAAATGAATTAGAATGGAAAATTAAATGCTAATACAAATGAAATGGATCATGAAATGTAAAACGATGATGAAATGATAAGATGATAATGGTAAATAAAATATACGCCAAATTAAATTGAAATGGAATTTTCAATTTAACCATTAATCACAAACAAAAAATGTATTCAATTAGATGGGATTAATCATGACATATGGAAATTATATGGAATTAAAATGTAAACAAGTCAATTTTACCTTAAACATGGCATGTTAATTGGATTTAAAAACAAGATAATGAAAGGTCCAAAGCTAATCAAAAATCAATCATGGAAATCAATTATTTTTTAGGGGGTTTTATGGTGAACAAATGGAATCAGCGTCTTCACATGTTAAGTTCTAAGTGCCAAATCTAATCAACAATTACCACATGTATTTATTCCTAATCATGGTAAAGGACAATTAATCATCTACATGATAAACGAGTTAAAATCAAGACCAAAATCATGACAAAAGTGAAGGAAAAAACATTTAAAATACAATTAAAATAAGATAATGGGCCAGGGGTGTGATTCTGGAAATAAATGGCAAAGACGATTCAGGCTCATGGGCCTGACTGTTAGGCCCACTAGAATTGGCCTTTTGGCCAGGGGGTGTAGAGAACGAAATTGGGATGATGTAAATGAAAATGTGTTAAGCCCAACACAAACAAGCCTATCAGAAACCAAACTCATGGATCCAAGGCAATACACCATATGTGGGAAATGAGGTCAGCTACCAAAAGTCAATGGCACACGTGGGGGCTTATGATTGGATAATAAAAACTGAATTCAAAATAAGCATAAAGCTCGCCAGGCTTCAGAGTGAACCTAGGTCAAGGTTCTCAGGCACGAACCACCATGTCGGAAATCACTTTCGACGGTGGTGGCCACGAAAAATGCAAATTGAAGTTATCACATTGCTTGTCTCAACCTACTCATCTTGAATCTCCATACAATTTCTCAAAATTCTAAGCCTAAACCATTAGCCAAATTGCAAAGCTCAAGAACCCTAATTACTTCAACCTAAATTGAACCCCAAATGCATATATTCAAAGCCCTCGGATTGGGGCTCTGAATCTCCTCCTTAATCCTCACATGTAAGTAACTGGAATTTGAAGAAAATAGGACCTTGAAGGCTACCTTGCCGGAGATATCGAAGATGAAGACGATAAACTCATATGGATTTCTACTTCCAGGTAATGACTCTGACTTTCCTTCTTCATTCTTGAATTCTGAATCTTTCTTCTCCTTCTTCTTTTCTTGTGAGTGATTGTTGAATTCGAATGATGAAAATTATGGTTCTAATGATGAGGGTTGGGATGTTGATGAAAATAAGATTTTTTTAAGTGTTAAGGGTGAGTGATGAATATGATGCAAGTGATTGAAGGTTGATTAAGATTGAAGGTGAATGTTGATCATTTTTAAGAGTCATGGTGAATCTGATTAGGGAGGATTGAGAAGATGATTTTAGTTTTTTTATGATTAATCAATGGAGAGTGTAATGTTTGGAGATTGAGGAGTATTTATGGGTGGTTTTGATGCATGTATTATGAAAATTCTGTTAGGATTCAGTTGGAATTTTGTGGAATTTTGAGGTTGAGTCAGTTATAACTGACTTTGCTAATCCCTGGATGGATCCAGTTGGCATTATTTGATTAGTGAAGTTAGTATTGAGTAAGTTAAGTTGTTCAGGTGTTTTGGTTAGGTTAGAATGATAGTTTGATGACATTGAAGTATGATAGTTTGGTTCAGTTCTGATATGCTTTGAATGTTATATTGATATTTTTTTAGGAATTATCATGGCATGTGCAAGTTGCATTGTTTTGATGTTTGCTCCAGGTCTTAATTGGATTTGTGTCTTGAATTGGTACATGTTGCAGGATTGCCATGCTTTCTTGTTCTGAATTGGCTTAGGCTGCAAGCTTGTGGAAAGCTAGATGCAGGGTTTTATTCTAATGTTTGTCTTTGTATTACAACTTGGTTCAGATCATGTGTCGTAGACTTTGCAGGGTTTGTATGGTTTTTAATCTGACTGGTGGATGATTGTTGTCTTGGTGAACTTGGTCATGGTTTTTTGTGGCGTGTGTTAACACTGATTTTGGTGCTTTGATGTTCAGTTTGCATCTTGACCATGTTGCTGCAAGATTCATTTGCATTACTGTCTAGGACTGATGTAGCATCATGTTGATGTGCATTCTGCATGTGGTACAATCAATTCAATTATGACTTTGCTCATGATTATGATTGATTGCAGGAGGCCATGTTGGTTCTGTAAGTGGGATTGGCTTGTGTTTATGTTGATTTACTTTGATACTGTAGTGTAGACTCATTGTCTTGGGTATTGTTTGCAGATTTGTGATTTCTGACTTGGCTTACTTACTTGTGGAATGACCTTAGTTTCATGGTATGGAGTCTTGCATATGCTTCACTTAGCTCATGATTTTGACTTGTGGTTTGTGTTATGCATGTTGACTTGCTTCATTTCATGTGTTTACCTTTGCAGCATATGCATGTCATGGTTTCATGGAGGCTTATGGCATGATGGTTGGACAATGTAAATGACATTAAGGTTGGAATTTTAAGCAACATGTGCAATTGGTCAATCAAGAATCAACATGGAACATGGAAGATTAGGGTTAGGATTCGGTACTTAGGGTTTTTTAGAATTAGGTTGACTTTGGTCAAAGTTGACCAAAAACTCAATTATTGATCAAAGTCAACATTTGGTCAAAGTTCATTTTTTGTATTTTTCTCATGGAATTCATATTTGTATGAATGTGTAATGAATGGTATTGATATTTTGAATAAAATGGATTGGTTTTTGAATGAATGACCTTGTATATGAACAACGAAATTTGAATTTGATATGGAATTTGAACATTATGAACCATGAGCATGTTTGAAATTGGATTGAAATAAACCAACTCGACATGACTTAAGTATGAATGGAATCAAGAGATGGAATCAAACTTGGCAAGAATTGAATATTACTTAATGTAAGACCCCAATTTTGACCCTAAGATCACTCATGTTATCTCATCATTTGCATTGGCTTTGAGATCACACCTTGGCATCCTCCTTACCCCTCATTCATTGGGTTTGCATTGGGAGAGATCACCAAGCATATCTTTTATTGTATAATATTTCATTTTTATTTTGTTTACTAACCAAAATACCAAAAATATGTCTATGTATAGCTTTGTTTCTTTTGTATGTAGTGTGTACATCCACTTATGCCCCATTAAGTCCACATCTAGGGTTTGAAACCCTCAATACAAGGAGATCAATCAAGACATGGTTCAAAATGGTTCTATACGTCCTATAGTATCCCCATGTTATTCATTTATTATTTGGATCAATAAATCATCAAGAGTTTGAAGCTAGTTTGCCTTAGAAACCCTAATTCATATGGGTATCTTATGTGACTTTCTCTGCAAGTTTCTTCAACAATTGATCAAATATTTAAAGGGATACTTCATATTGCATCATATTATACATATATGATCCTCCATTATTCCCAAATATCAAGAGATCTTCAAGTTTGCAAGTTGGTTCAAAGAGGTTGACCAGAGCAAGTCAACTAGTCAAAACTGGGGTTTCCTTGACCCTATCTCCTACATTGTTTGTCATATGAAAATTATTCCAAGAGAAATGTTACTCCTTATGACATTACAAATAACTTTTATGTTGACATCATGAACTATTTTTGCTTGGAAAGTTATTTTTTATGGTGAAACATTGTAGGTCATTTTGTTTGTGCCCTAGTTAGGAGGTCAACTTTCAAGGACCATAACTTGCTCAAATTTTATGCTATGAATGTAATCCAAGTTCCATGATAAATTTCAAGATATCCTATACATTTTTTATTCTTTTAGAAATGTCAAAATCAACTTTCAAGGGCATGTTCCAAGAGGAAACATTATAGGTCATTTTGGGTCATTACCATTGAACAAGCAATTTTCCTCAACTTCTAAAATGCATAACTCCCTCATGACAAATCCAAATTATGTCACATTTGTGACCAATTATTAGAGGGATTAAATAGATACAACTTTGATTAAGGAACTTATTCCATTTGAAGGCAAAATTTATTCCATAGCAAAAGTTATTCAAGGTGGAAGAAGTGATCATTTGACTTGGTACTTAGAAAATTTTCAAATATATTTGATTTCTCAAACTTCCACCTCGAAATTCATCATGATCCAAGCTCTAAATGGAAAAGTGTTCAACATTAAAGTTGTTTCCCTTGATGTCACCTTTCCAAAAAGTCCAAGATCACCTTGTTTGGATCAATATTGAGGGACTTGTGTATGGTTCCTTTCATAGGTTTGTTTTGGCAAGATTTGAATTCAATTGTCCATTTCCTTTTGCACGCTTACATGTTATTATTTCAGGATCCATTGTGCACTAATTGGAGTGAGATTACATCATTCTTTAGGCCTAAATCATTTCCCATGCATCCATGCACCATTGTGACTAATTTTGGTAAATTTTCAAAGGGTACCAAAATGAATTCAATTGCCTATATAAACAAGTCCTTTGCTTCAGAAATGAAACACACACCTTGCCCAAGCTTTTCCAAGAGATCTCGAAACCTCACACCATAGAATACCTTTAGGATTTCTTAGAAATCAAGTTTGAATTTCACCTTCTGTTTTGAAGTTAAAACTCCAAGGATTCATTGCCTTTTCCATCTCAATTGGTCACTACAAGCAAGAGGAGGAAGAACCAAGTAAATTCAGATCAAGATCGAGCTGAATTGAAGCTACCGGAAGGTGAAATTTTAGAAATTTCTCTTCTTAGATTCTCTCTCATTTCTCAACTATTTTGATTAATTTTGGGTTTGCTGAAGTCCTACCAATGTAGGCAACAAGATTGAGTTGATTTGAGGTCAAATCGAAGCAACTCAGATCATGAACCTCAAATTTCAAATCTATGTATCTTTCAATATACTTGGAATTGGAAGAAATGGAGGTCAGATTCGGGCTCCTGGGCATTTTTTCTTTAAAACCATGTCCTCACTTTTCATTTTTGTGGTGGGTTATGGCGGTTTATAATGGACCAGTTCGGTGAGGTCCACCGGAGAAGAAGACCCGAGCTAGGCCTCTAGTGGTGCGTTGGCGCCTTAAATGTTATAATCAGGACCTTTGATTTCTTTGACTTTGTTTGCAGCGCATTGACCTTGGTGCATCATGTTCCTCATGCGCGTGGTCATCAGATCTGCCACCTCAATTAATGAGGGAGATCTGATGGCCCTTGATTTTTCATATTTTCTAATTTTTCATTTAATTACCTTATTTTGTTTAATTCATAATAAATCAATTTTTAATCCAAAAAATATGAGAATTTCACCAAAAATATTTAAATATTTGTCTTTACATATTATGAATTAAAACTATTTTTTGGATTAATTTTGGTATTTTTCATGAATTAAATGTTTTTGTGCATATTTTTAATTATTTAAAAATACTTCTGACTTTTTCAAAATCATGAAATTTTTTGTCTAAGGTCTTTGACCTTGTTTGACCTAGGATAAATCCCTTGGACATTTATTTGGTGCTTTGAAGGGATTTTAGGTTTTGTCCAAATTAAATGCATTTAAATTCATTTTTAATTGATTAAATGTTTAAAAATTGTGTTTAGCCATTTTTATGGTCTTGAGAAGTTTGACTTTCTGTTTCGGCCTTGGTCATGGTTGATTTGACTTTTGTTGGATCAAAACCATTGGATTTAGGGGATTGATGAAATGTACATTTCATCTCCTAAAATGAATGGATGGTTTTGATCAGATGAAATTCCTCTCATGATCAATTTATGTTTATATTTCCCCCTTCCCTCTTTATCTTCATCATATTCTTCCCCATTTCCCTCATTTGACCAATGAAATCTCTAATTTCTAAATGCTAATTGATTCATCAATGACCTTGTGTCAGATGAATCAATACAAGTATGATTGAGATAGGTCCCTCCCATTTTGTTTTAGAATGTGGTATGTTTTAGGAGTTTGGTTTTTTGTACCAAATCTCTAACATGCATTAACACCTATATTTTTATTGTCTGGCCTTAGATAGTTGTGACTTCTACATAAGTCCAATTACGATTGCTTATAACAGAGTTAAATTTGACCCTCAAGGCATATCATTTCAGTAAGTAAGATTGTAAGTCTCCCATTCTTCATGGCATTGTGTGGAGACTTGACCTTTTTTTCCTTTCATGAGAGCTAGTGGCATATTTGTTGAATTATCCAAGTTGGAGCCCTTCTCATGGAAGCTGTCTTGGTTTAAGGATTCATACTTGTGAATGAATGGTTGAGTGTTCTCCAAAGAATGACTTAATCAATTAAAACTCAACACAAACCTTTGACTAACATTTGGCTAACCATTGACTAACTCTTATTCATTATTTCTTTACTTTCATGTCATTTACTTTATGCAATTTAAATTTCAGTCATTTATCATCCATTACCATTTACATTTCATGCAACCTATTTATGTTTCAAGTCCTTTTCACTTTGCTCATTTGAGCCATATCTTGTGATTGTATATATTTGTTTGTTTGTCTTTGTTTTGTTTGTGGTCTTAGGACCTTAAAACACATAATAACAACAAAAACCCTAAAAAACATTTGCTGGACTGTTGGACTTGATATGAACTTTTGGACTTAGATTTAGGCAACATTCCTTGTGCTAAAGAACTTGGCCAATGCCAACATTTTGAGACGGAGCTATCTTGAAGTGTGCTTTCATCTGATGCAAGACCTTTTAGTGCCATTGATTCATCTGCTACTTTGTCTCTGTGCTTATTTGTTAATTTTGTTTTGTCTAAGTCTGATGCTTTGTTTTAAGTGAATCAAGGAATATTTCATCTGATGCATTAGAAAAGAATGAAGTCTGTTAGCTATTGGAATGCTTGCTTGGATGTGGCTATCTTTATTTGATGCCTTGATCTTCATGATGTCTTGACATTGATCATTTCTTATTGATTATTTCTTGATTAAAGTCCAAAGGAAAATGGTTTCTATATGACATTCTTGTCTATTGGATTGCATCCCATTGGTCATATCTTTTCAACTTATAACTTTTAAATTTTTGCTTAGGGTAGTCTCTTCATCTCCTCCCACTTCTTAAATTTCAAATTCTCTCCCTCTTTTCAAAAACTTTCTTTGCTTGTAATTTTAAATTTATACATATTTTAATGATTAGAAACTTTTGCCTTATGCCATTGAATTTTTTCCAACTTTTCTTAAATCAATCTTGTAAATAAACTTAACTATATTGACTTAAATTTCAAAAAAACAAAAAAGAATTAACAACCTCATTCAAAATTTTGGTCTTTTGTGCCTTTTCATCTAAACTTTTGTTATAATTAATTCACCAACTTCTTTGAAATTTTTACCATGAATTACGAGGTTTTGATCCCTTATTTTGTGTTGGTACGTAGGCACAAGATCGAAGGTCTTGTCAAACACAAAAATATAATGAATGAATTATTTTCTCATCCCCACACTCTTTATTTTCTTAAACATCATTTATACCCAAAAACATATGCACACAAAAAAGGGTTCCCTAGGAGTACCTAGGACATTTTGGATGATAACACCTTCCCTCTGTGTAACCAACCCCCTTACCTGTAATCTCTGGAATTTTATTAGTTTTAAATTGAAAACTTCTTATCTTTGGGTTTTGTTCGTACTTTTCCCTTTTCCTTTGGAAACAATAAAAGTGCGGTGGCAACTCTGGTTTTATTAATGACAAGTTTATCCATATCTTGATGGTAATGAATTTACCGCTACAAAAATTAAGCGGCGACTCTGCTGGGGAGTAGTCCTCAGTGGGTTTAGCCTACTTTTTTATGTGTATATATTTGTATATTTGATGTTTGTATATTTTATGTATGATATAATATGTTTGTTGTGCTTGGTGATATCTGTGTGGTGAGATAAGTTCTAACCCGAACTTGAGTGCAATTAAGATAGGAGGATGGTATAGTCATGTTCAACTTGTATGGAGGAGTCCTTAACAAGTTGGATTAAGACCCACCTACTCAGTGGAGACCTCTTTGGAGTTACTGATGTCACACAAGTTATTTGTGGATAGGCATTACTTTCTCTGATTTGGGGTCTGAGAAGCTGAGGATCGTAGAACACTTAACCCAACTTGGCCTATTTAGGATGTAGTACGGAGATTGTTCAGGTGTAGACTTGATAACAAGTGTTACGCGATACTACACTCAGACGAGTTTCTCTTGAGAATGTTATGGGTTGATGAGTCAACCATCCTAACCTATAATATCTGATAGATAGAATCAAGACTCTGGGAACTTTTTAGAACATGATCTACAGGTTTTAATCCTTAGTACACTCCTTTGGGACGGTTCTTAACCTGACTCCATGCTCGGGACTCACAATAAACCCTTTGATTCTTGGTTGATCCAATCAAGTCTCATCAATATCAATGGAACTTGGATGTTGATAAGGTGAAAACCATAATCCACCAAAATGGATGATTGATCTTAATGATGACTTGATCCATCCCTTGACCTTTGTTTGTGTTTGCCTTGTGTGTGGTCCCTTGTTTGTGATTATTGCATTCATGCATACATGCACATCATAACATTCATCACACAAAAAATTTCAAGGAAACTAAGGTCTTATTTGCAAATATTTTTAAACCATGGATTATGGACGAAGGAACACTAAGAAGTACAGTTTCAGATGTCCTGATTTGAAAGAGCTAAGGAAGGTGTCATCCTTTATATTAGATCCTTTGGACTTCAAGCAACGTCATGGGAAGCTCTTGTCTATATTATCTACTCATATGGTTAAAGGACTTTTAAGTGTTTTGGTTCAGTTCTATGACCCTCTCTATCGATGCTTCACTTTTCCCGATTCTCGGCTTGTGCCCATGTTGGAGGAGCATGCCCATCTCTTGGGTATACCCGTATCTGATAAGGTAACTTTCAGTGGATTGAAGGAAATCCTGAGATCTCATGTCATAGCTGAAGCTCTTCATCTGAAGAAATCTGAGATCAAATGCTTATTTGGTGAAGAAATGAGGGATTCTTGGTTTGACTTCTGAGTTTCTCATTGGTAGAGCTACTGTTTTTGCTCAAGCCGGTAGCATGGATGCTTTTGAAGCTGTTTTTGTTCTGCTCATCTATGGTCGAGCCTTGTTCCCTAACATTGACGGTTTTGTTGATGTTAACGTCATTAGAATCTTCTTAATTGGAAATCATGTTCCTACTCTGTTGGGTGACATGTATTTCTCTTTGTATTTGAGGAATTCCAAAGGTGGTGGGACTATTTGGTGTTGTGTTCCTCTCCTGTACAAGTGGTTTATTTTGCACTTGCCTCAGACATCTGCTTTCATGGAGAACAAACAATGTCTACGGTGGTCTCAGAGACTTATGTCTCTCTCTAATGATGTTATTGTTTGGTATGATTCTGCATCGGGTAGCTTGGACATTATTGATAGTTGTGGTGAGTTCTATAATGTGCCTCTTATTGGTACACAAGGAGGAATCAACTATAACCCTGCTTTGGCTCGTCGTCAACTTGGGTTCCCCTTGAGAGATAAGCCTAATAACGTTCAGTTAGAGGGTCTATTCTATTAGGAGGGTAAAGATCCCAAACTTTTGAATAAAAGGATGGTGCATGCTTGGCATAATGTGCATAAGAAGGGAAGATTTGAGCTTGGTCCATGCAACTGTGTAGCTTTGGAAGCTTACACTATTTGGGTGAAGAAGAGAGCTTTGGAGCTCAAGATGTCGAATGCTTGTGAAAGACATATGTTTGTGGTTGTGGTTGAGCCATCAACTCTCCCTAACCAAGATGTAGAGGAGTTGGAAGACACACTTACTAAGATGAAGCAAGAGAAAGATATGTGGGAAGAGTGGTTCCATGCTTTGAGCCGAAAACACGAAGAGTTGCAACTTGAGTCGAAAGACAAAGATGCACTTATTGAGATTCTTGAGGATCGTGCAGTAAAAAGACAAAGAGAGCCAGGGGATTTATTTTCCTCTAACATGCCTCAGCCTTCTGGTGCTTGGAAGAAGATAGTTGATTAGCTAGTTATTGAGAATGCTCAGATGAAGACATCCTTTGAGTCCGAGATTCGACGCATCCGAAGGAAGTATGCACCCATAGCCAGATCATCTGATGCAGTTGCTAAGGATCCTTAGGATGATAGTTTCCTTTTCTCTTGTATTTGTATTTGTACTCAGTGTAATCCTTCCAATTTTATGAATAAAAAGAGATTTCATGGTCAATCGAATTGTTATTATTAATTGTTATTATATATATTTGCAAATGAGACTCCATATATTCCTTGAAATTAAAAACAATCAAAACATTGCATTACATGCATCATTTGCATGATAGGTTTCTTCCTCCATATGTCTTATCAGTTCTTCTTCTGTACATCAGCCAAGCTGACTCACAGCTATAATACTTGTGCTAATCAACTGAAGAGAATGGATCATCTAGAGCAAGAAAACAAAGATCTGAAGGATGAGATTTCCAGACTTATGGCGCTAATGGAATCTGTGATTACTGCTCAGAATCAACTGTCACTGTCTCATGCAACTCCTCTTCCTCAGAGGACTGTCCTTTCTGAGATTGTTTCATCAATTATTCCTATTGTTGTTGCCAGCCAACACATTCCTTCTATGTCAGCTGGATTCCTTTAGGGAATGCCACCAAACTTCGTACCAGAGGGGTATGTGCCCCTATTTATTTCTCTGTCGGTATCTAGCCCGGTCATGTCAGTGCCTCCTCCATCGTTCATACTCTGCCTCGTGTTGATGAGACTATTTACCATTTTGAACCGTCTGAAGGTCCAGATGTCTATGAGAAGATGGATGAAATGAAAGATCAATTCCTCGAGCTGCGCAAAGAATTGAAAACTCTAAGAGGGAAAGACTTGTTTGGAAAGAGTGTCACTGAACTCTGTTTGGTTCCCAACGTTAAGATTCTGGTGAAATTCAAGGTCCCAGACTTTGAAAAGTACAAAGGGAATACTTGCCCGCTGAGCCATCTTGTTATGTATGCCAGGAAAATATCTACTCAAACTGATAATGATCAGCTGTTGATCCACTATTTCCAAGACAATTTAACTGGAGCCGCTCTGAGATGGTATATGGGCCTGGACAGTGCAAGCGTCCGTACTTTCAATGACTTGGGTGAGACCTTTGTCAAGAAGTATAAGTACAATGTTGATATGGCGCCTGATAGAGGCCATTTGAGGTCGATGTCTCAGAAGGACAAAGACACATTCAAAGAATATGCCCAGAGATGGAGAGAATTAGTTGCTCAGATAAGTCCTCCTTTTGAAGAAAATGAGATGACTAAGATTTTCCTGAAGACGCTGAGTTCATTTAAC